>NW_027139276.1:0-120513 GCF_035084215.1 Heptranchias perlo
TCCGTCCCCCTCACTCTCACCCTCTCCCCCTCACTCTCACCATCCCCCCTCTCACCGTCTACCCCCTCACTCTCACCACCCTCCTTACTCTCACAGCCTCCCCCTCGCTCTAACCCTCTCCCCCTCACTCTCACCGTCACCCCCACTCACTCTCACCATCTCCCTCTCAATCTCACCATCTACCCCCTCATCTCATCGTCCTCCCTCACTCTCACCATCTCCCTCTCTCTCACCGGCTCCCCCTCACTCTCACCGTCCCCCCTCTTACTCTCACCGTCTCGCCTCTCACTCTCACCGACCCCACCTCTCCCCTCTCACCATCCCCACTCTCACTCTCACCATCCCCCCACTCACACTCACCGTCCCCTCTCTCACTCTCACCGTCCCGCCTCTCACTCTCACCATCCCCTCCTCTCACTCTCACCGTCCCCCTCACTCTCACCGTCCCCCCTCGCTCACACCGTCCTCTCCTCGCTCTCACCGACTCCCTCCCTCTCACCGTCTTCTCCTCGCTCTCACGTCCTCCTCGCTCTCACCGTCCTCTCTCGCTCTCACCGACCCCCTCCCTCTCACCGTCCCACATTCGCTCTCACCGTTCCCCACTCTCACTCTCACCGCCCCCAATTCGCTCTCACCGTCCCCTCCTCGCTCTCACCATCCCCCCTCACTCTCACCGACCCCTCTCTCACTCTCACCGCCCCCCTCACTCTCACCGTCCCCCCTCTCTCTCACCGTCCCCCTCTCACTATCACCGTCCTCCCCTCACTCTCACCGTCCCCCCTTTCACTCACCGTCCCCCCCTCTCATTCTCACCGTCCCTCCCTCACGCTCACCTTCCCCCTCACTCTCACCGTCTCCCCGTCACTCTCACCGTCTCCCCCTCTCTCTCACCGTCTCCCCTCCTCTCACCGCACCGTCCCCCCCGTCTCTCTCACTGTCCCCCCTCACTCTCACCGTCCCCCCAACTCTCATTGTCTCCCCCCTCACTCTCACCGTCCATCCCGTCACTCTCACTGTCCCCAGCACTCTCACCATCTACCCCTCACTTTCCCCCATCTACCCTCTCACTCTCACCGTCCTCCCCTCACTCTCACCGTCCTCCCCTCTCTCTCACCGTCCCTCCCTCGCTCTCACCGTCCCACCCTCGCTCTCACCGTCCTCCCCGTCTCTCTCACCGTCCTCCCCCGTCTCTCTCACCGTCCCTCCCACTCTCACTGTCTCCCCCTCACTCTCACCGTCGCCCCTCTCACTCTCACCATCCCCCCTCTCACTCTCACCGTCCCCACCTCTCACTCGTACCATCGGCCCCCCTCACTCTCACCGTCTCCCCCTCTCACTCTCACCCGACCTGTCCCCCCTCCCCCCGCTAACAGAGAGGCAGGGAAGACCAAGGCACAATCCCGGCCTGTTGCCCCAAACGGAGAAGCAGGAAAGGCCGAGGCTTCATTCCTGGTCTGTGTTGTGTTAGCTGATGCCATTAGGGAGGGAGGTGAATCAGCCCCGTGGTTCATGCTCCTGATCCCTGTCCAGTGACCCTGGGTTAGGAGGGGGTGAATCAGCCCCGTGGTTCATGCTCCTGATCCCTGTCCAGTGACCCCTGGGTTAGGAGGGGGTGAATCAGCCCCGTGGTTCATGCTCCTGATCCCTGTCCAGTGACTCTTACTCCCTCTCTCACCCTCTCTCTACCCCTCTTTCTCTCTCTCCAGTGTAGAGGGAGCTCTGTATTGTACCTGGCCTGGGAGTGCTCGATGCTGACACTGGGTATAATGTGGGGGTACACGGTCGGGGTAATGTAGAGGGAGCTCTGTATTGTGGTGTAGAGGGAGCTCTGTATTGTGGTGTAGAGGGAGCTCTGTATTGTAGTGTAGAGGGAGCTCTGTATTGTAATGTAGAGGGAGCTCTGTATTGTAGTGTAGAGGGAGCTCTGTATTGTAGTGTCGAGGGAGCTCTGTATTGTGGTGTGGAGGGAGCTCTGTATTGTGGTGTAGAGGGAGCTCTGTATTGTAGTGTCGAGAGGAGCTCTGTATTGTAGTATAGAGGGAGCTCTGTATTGTAGTGTAGAGGGAGCTCTGTATTGTAGCGTCGAGGGAGCTCCGTATTGTAGTGTCGAGGGAGCTCTGTATTGTAGTGTCCAAGGGAGCTCTGTATTGTGGTGTAGAGGGAGCTCTGTATTGCAGCGTCGAGGGAGCTCCGTATTGTAGTGTCGAGGGAGCTCTGTATTGTAGTGTCGAGGGAGCTCTTTATTGTCGTGTAGAGGGAGCTCTGTATTGTAGTGTAGAGGGAGCTCTGTATTGTACCTGTCACTGGGAGTGCTCGATACTGTTTTAGGATGAAGAAGCAATAATTTGACACAGGATTAACAAATGGATAGTTTATTATATTTATTCCCAGTTCAGACATCAGGTGACCCAGTGATCCTCGGGAATGATCAGTGTCGGGGGGAGTGACGTCACCATGCTCTCGGCAGGGGTGTGTGGTTATTCCATGTGTGTGTCTGTGTGTCTGTGTGCGTGTGTCTCTGTCTCTGTCTGTGTGTGTCTCTGTGTGTGTCTGTGTCTGTTTGTGTGTCTCTGTCTGTGTGTGTCTCTCTCTCTCTGTGTCTCTGTGTGTCTGTCTGTGTGCGTGTGAGTGTCTGTGTGTGTGTCTCTCTGTGTCTGTGTGCGTGTATCTCTCCGTGTATGAGTGTGTGTGTGTGTGTGTGTGTCTGTGTGTGTGTGCGTGAGTGTCTCGCTCTCTCTCCGTTGTCCGGATATTCGAATAAGGTAGGCATCACAGCCACTCCTGTCTTACACCTCCGCGAGAGCCCAGGCTGCGGTCAGCGCGATACTGAGGGACCCCTGGGGCCTCCACTCCGGCAGTGCCCCTCAACCCTCCATCACCACCCCGGCCCCTCCCCCTCAATCATCACCCCGGCCCCTCCCCCTCAACACCACCCAGCCCCCCGTCAATCACAAACCCGGCCCTCGCCCTCAATCACCACCCCGGCCTCTACCCATCAATCACCACCCCGGCCCCTCCCTTCAATCACCACCCCGGCCCTCCCCCCTCCCCCTCCATCACCCAGGCCCTTCCTCTCCTCCCCTTCCCCCTTCGCTCAAAGCTCGTCCTTCCGCGGACTCTCCCTCTCTGTCGCCGTCACTTTCCTCGTCCTCTTCCTCTCCTTGGCCTTCTGTTGCCCGTGCTCTGCCCCCGCCCTCTTGGGCCTGGCACCCGGTACCAGGGTGCCCCCCGGTGGGGAGGGTGTGGGGGGCTGGGATGCCGAGGGAGGGACCCCACCGGGCCGACCGAGGTGGGCAGAGGCGGGAAGAGCTGTTCCATTAACGTCTCGGAACGAACCCGGTCCTGGAAATCAAGAGAGAGAGAGTGAGAGAGACAGAGAGAAAGTAAGTGAGAGAGGGAGAGAGAGAGAGAGAGAAAGAGAGAGACACACACACAGGGAGAAAGTGAGAGAGGGAGAGAGGGGGAGAGAGAGAGAGTTGGAGAGAGAGAGGGAGATAGAGATAGAGAGAGAGGAGGAGAGCGAGATGGAGAGTGAGAGAGTGAGAGAGAGAGACGGAGAGAGAGAGAGGGGGAGTGCGAGAGAGAGGCAGTGAGAGAGAGAGTAAGAGAGGGAGGGGGACAGAGGGAGAGATAGAGAGACAGAGAGAGGGAGATAGATAGATAGTAGGAGAAAGAGAGAGAGAGAGTGAGGGAGAGAGGGAGAGAGAGAGAGCGGGAGAGAGAGAGAGTGAGGGGGAGAGAGGGAGAGAGTGAGGTGGAGAGAGAGTGGGAGGGAGAGAGAGGGCGGAGAGAGAGAGAGAAGCAGAGAGAGAGAGGAGGAGGACAGAATGGGAGAGAGGGAGAGAGAGAGAGAGGGAGAGAGAGAGAGGAAGAGAGGAAGAGAGAGAGAGAGGGAGAGTGAGAGAGGAGGGGGAGAGAGGGTGAGAGAGGGAGTGAGAGAGAGAGAGGGGGAGAGAGAGTGAGAGAGAGATAGAGGGGAGAGAGAGAGAGTGGGAGAGAGAGAGAGTGGAGGAGAGAGTGGAGGTGAGCGAGTGGAGGAGAGAGAGGGGTGAAGAGAGAGGAGAGGGGGAGAAAGAGGGAGAGGGGGAGAGAGAGGGAGAGGGGTGAATGGGAGAGAGAGAGTGAGGGTGGGGGAGAGAGGGAGGGGAGAGAGAGAGAGATGGAGGGGTAGCGATAGAGAGGGAGATTGAGAGGGAGAGAGGGGAGCGAGAGAGAGAGGGAGGGGGCGAGAGAGAGGGAGATGGGAGACGGGGAGAGAGAGAGTGAGCGTGAGAGAGCGGGAGCAGGGGAGAGAGGGAGGGAAGGAGAGAGAAAGAGATAGATGGAGAGAGGGAGAGAGAAGTGAGGGGGAGAGACAGAGGGAGAAGGGCAGGGGAGGGAGAGAGAGCGAGAGACAGAGAGGCAGAGAGAGAAACAGAGAGAGTGGAGGAGACAGAGAGAGAGGGAGAGAGTGAGAGGTAGAAAGTGACAGGTAGAGAGGGAGAGAGAGAGTGAGGAGGAGAGAGAGAAGGAGGATAGAGTGGAGGAGAGAGAGAGAGGAGAGAGAGGAGGAGAGAGAGGGTAGGAGAGAGAGAGATAGAGAGGGAGTCGGAGAGAGGGAGAGGGAGAGAGGGAGTCGGAGAGAGGGAGGGGGCGAGAGAGAGGGAGAGAGAGGGAGTGAGACAGTGAGAGAGAGGGGAGAGAGTGAGAGTGAGAGTGAGAGAGAGGGGAGATTGAGGTAGGAGAGAGAGTGGAGGAGAGAGAGAGTGTGGAGGAGAGAGAGAGAGTGGAAGGGAGAGAGTGGAGGAGAGAGCGTGGAGGAGAGAGCGTGGAGGAAGAGAGAGGGGGAAAAGAGAGGGAGAGGGGAAGAGAGAGGGAGAGGGGAGAGAGGGGGAGAGAGAGAGTGAGGGTGGGGGAGAGAGGGAGGGGGAGAGTGAGAGTGACAGAGGGAGAGAGAGAGACAGAGGGAGAAGGGCAGGGGAGGGAGGGAGGGAGAGAGAGAGAGGGAGGGGAGAGAAAGAGAAAGAGGTAGAGAGAGAGAGTGGAGGAGAGACAGAGTGAGATAGAGAGGGAGAGAGCGAGAGAGAGAGAGAGAGAAGGAGAATGGGAGAGGGGGAGAGAGAGAGTGAGAGTGAGAGAGGGGGAGAGAGAGGGAGAATGGGAGAGGGGGAGAGAGAGAGTGAGGGGGAGAGAAGAAGAGAGAGAGAGAGAGGGAGAATGGGAGAGGGGGAGAGAGAGAGTGAGAGGGAGAGAGGGAGAGAGAGAGGGTGGGACAGAGAGAGAGCGATAAACAGATGGAGAGAGAGAGGGAGAGAGAGAGAGGGAGGGGAGAGAAAGAGAAAGAGGGTGAGAGAGGGAGAGAGAGAGTGAGGGACAGAGAGAGAGAGCGAGAGACAGAGGGAGAAGGGCAGGGGAGAGAGAGAGGGAGCGAGAGAGACAGGGAGGGAGAGAGAAAGAGAAAGAGGGAGAGAGAGGGAGAGAGAGAGTGAGGGACAGAGAGAGAGAGCGAGAGACAGAGGGAGAAGGGCAGGGGAGAGAGAGAGGGAGCGAGAGAGACAGGGAGGGGAGAGAAAGAGAAAGAGGGAGAGAGAGGGAGAGAGAGAGGGAGGGACAGAGAGAGAGCGAGAGACAGAGGGAGACGGGCAGGGGAGAGAGAGAGGGAGAGAGAGAGAGGGAGGGGAGAGAAAGAGAAAGAGGGTGAGAGATAGAGAGTCGAGGAGAGACAGAGTGAGATAAAGAGGGAGAGAGGGAGAGAGAGATAAAGAAATAGAAAGTGAAAGAGAGAGAGAGAGGGAGAGAGAGAGTGAGGGAGAGAGAGTGAGTGAGAGAGAGTGAGGGAGAGAAGTAGAGAGAGAGGGGAGAGAGAGAGATTGAGAGAGGGAGAGAGAGCGGGAGAAGGGCAGGGGAGAGAGTGAGAAAGGGATATGGGCCGAGGCGAGAGGGAGACAGTGAGAGAGGGTGGGGGAGTTTGAGAGGGAGAGGGGTAGAGAGATAGCAGGAGAGAGAGAGATAGAAAGAGATAGAGCGGGACAGTGAGTGAGAGAGGGGGAGAGAGACAGGGAGAGAGAGAGAGGGCGAGAGAGAGAGGGCGAGAGAGAGGGAGAATGTGAGAGTGGGAGAGAGAGAGTGAGAGGGAGAGAGGGAGAGAGAGTGAGGAACAGAGAGAGAGAGCGAGAGACAGAGGGAGAAGGGCAGGGGAGAGAGAGACGGAGCGAGAGAGAGAGGGAGGGGAGACAAAGAGAAAGAGGGAGAGAGAGGGAGAGAGAGAGTGAGGGAGAGGGAGTGAGTGAGAGAGAGTGAGGGAGAGAAGTAGATAGAGAGGGGGAGAGAGAGAGTTTGAGAGATGGAGAGAGGGCGGGAGAAGGGCAGGGGAGAGAGTGAGAGATGGTTAAGGGCCGAGGCGAGAGGGAGACAGTGAGAGAGGGTGGGGGAGTTTGAGAGGGAGAGGGGTAGAGAGATAGCAGGAGAGAGAGAGAGAGAGATAGAGAGAGAGAGGGACAGTGAGTGAGAGAGGGGGAGAGAGACAGGGAGAGAGAGAGGAGGAGGAGGAGAGAGAGGGAGATAGAGAGAGAGGAGGAGAGGGAGATGGAGAGTGAGAGAGAGAGTGAGAGAGAGAGTGAGAGAGAGAGAGAGTGAGGGAGAGAGAGAGAGGGCGAGAGAGAGAGGGCGAGAGAGAGAGGTCGAGAGAGAGGGAGTTGGAGAGAAAGAGGGAGATAGGAGGAGGAGGAGAGAGGGAGAGCAGAGAGGGATAGGAGCAGGAGAGCGAGAGAGGAGAGAGAGGGAGAGAGAACGTGAGGTGGAGGAGAGATTGAGAGACACAGAGAGAGGGGGAGTGACAGAGAGAGCGGGAGAGGGAGAGAGAGTGGGGAAGAGAGGGAGAGAGGGGGAGAGGGAGAGAGAGAGACAGAGAGACAGAAAGAAGGAGAGTCAGAGAGAGTGAAGGAGAGAGGGAGAGAGGGAGATGAAGAGGAGAGAGAGACTGAAAGAGAGAGACTGAGAGAGAGAAAGGGGATATTTAGAAAGGGGAAAGAGATAAAGGAGGAGCAAAGAGAGAGAGAGTGGAGGAGATAGAGTGAGGGTGGAGATTGGGGGGAGAGTTGGGGTGGAGACTGAGGGGGAGAGTTGGGGGGGAGAGTGGGGGTGAAAGTGAGGTGGAGAGTGAGGAGGAGAGGGAGAGGAGAAGAGGGAGAGGTAGAGAGGGGGGAGAGAGGGGGAGAGAGAGGGGGAGTGAGAGAGAGAGAGAGTGGTGAGAGTGAGAGAGGGAGATAGAGGGAGGAGAGAGAGGGAGTGGAGGAGAGAGAGTGGGGGTGAGAGTGGGAGAGGGGAGAGAGGGGGAAAGAGAGAGTGAGGTTGGGGGAGAGAGGGAGGGGGAGAGAGAGAGAGAGTGAGAGAGGGAGAGGGAGAGAGATAGAGGGGTAGAGATAGAGAGGGAGAGTGAGAGGTAGAGTGAGAGAGGGAGGGGGAGAGAGAGAGGGAGAATGGGAGAGGGGGAGACAGAGAGAGAGTGAGAGGGACAGAGAGGGAGCAGGGGAGAGAGGGAGAGAGGGAGAGAGAGAGAGATAGATGGAGAGAGGGGGAGAGAGAGTGAGGGAGAGAGAGAAAGAGGGAGAGACAGAGGGATACTTGGCAGGGGGATGGGATACAGAGTGGAGCTACAATAGGGGGTGATGTGCAGCCAAATATAGAGAAAAAAACAAGTCAGCTTGGAAGACAGGGCAAATATGTAAGGGCAAGGCTGGATGGCATCTATTTTAATGCAAGGAGTCTTGCGAATAACGTGGATGAACTGAAGGTGTTGATAAACACATGGGAGTATGATATTGTTGCTGTCACAGAGACATGGTTGAGGGAGGGGCAAGACTGGCAGCTCAATATTCCGGGGTACAGAATCTTCAGGCGAGACAGAGGGGGAGGTATAAGAGGAGGGGGGGTCGCAATATTAATTAAAGAATCAATTACTGCCATAAGGAGGGATGATATATTAGCAGGTTCCTCTAATGAGGCCATATGGGTGGAGCTTAAAGCAAAAAGGGGGCAAGCACTTTGATGGGAGTGTACTATAGGCCCCCAAACAGTCAGGGGGAGATCGAGGAACAGATATGGAGGCAAATCTCAGAAAATTGTGCAAATAATAGGGTAATAATCGTGGGGGATTTCAACTTCCCCAACATTAACTAGGATACTCAGAGTGGAAAAGGCTTAGAGGGTACAAAATTCTTAACGTGCATCCAGGAGAGCTTTTTGAGCCAGCATGTAGAAAGTCCTACAAGAGAGGGGGCGGTACTGGACCTAATTCTAGGGAATGTGGCCGGCCAAGCGGAAGAAGTGCTAGCAGGTGAGCACTTTGGTGACAGTGACCATAATTCGGTGAGATTTAAGGTGGTCATGGAAAAGGACAGGGAGGGGCCGGAAATAAAGGTTCTAAATTGGGGGAAGGCCGATTTTAATAGGATAAGGCAGGATCTGGCCAAAATGGACTGGGATCAGCTGCTTGTAGGAAAATCCGCATCGGAGCAATGGGAGTCTTTCAGAAGGGAGATTGAGATCATACAATCGCAACATGTTCCCGTAAAGGTCAAGGGTGGTTCCAAGAACTCCAGGGAACCTTGGATGTCAGGGGATATACGAGGATGGATTCGGAAAAAAAGGAGGGCTTTTGGCAGATACAAAAGGCTAAAGACGGAGGAAGCCCTGGAGGAGTAAAAAAGTGCAGGGGGATAATTAAAAACGAAATTAGGAGATCAAGGAGGGGCCATGAAATAACACTGGCGAGCAAAATAAAGGAAAATCCTAAGATGTTTTATAAGTATATTAAGGGTAAGAGGAATGACTAGGGAAAAAATAGGGCCCATTAGGGACAAAAATGGCAATCTGTGTGTGGAGCAGATGTAGGAGGGGTTCTAAATGAATTCTTTGCATCTGTTTTCACTATGGAGAAGGACGATGTAGAAATAGAAATACGGCAGGGGGACTGTGATATACTCGAACATATTAACATCGAGCGGGAGGAGGTATTGGCGGTTTTAGCAGGCCTAAAAATGGATAAATCCCCAGGCCCGGACGAAATGTATCCCAGGCTACTGTGTGAGGCAAAGGAGGAGATTGCGGGGGCTCTGACACATATATTCAGAACCTCTCTGGCCACAGGGGATGTGCCAGAGGACTGGAGAACCGCTAATGTAATACCATTATTCAAGAAGGGGAGTAGGGAAAAAGCAGGGAACTACAGGCCAGTGAGCATAACATCAGTGGTAGGAAAATTATTGGAAAAAATTCTGAAGGACAAAATTAGTCTCCACTTGGAGAAGCAAGGATTAATCAGGGATAGTCAACATGGCTTTGTCAAGGGAAGATCATGTCTGACTAATTTGATTGAATTTTTTGAGGGGGTGACTAGGCGTGTGGATGAGGGTAACGCAGTGGATGTGGTATACATGGATTTCAGTAAGGCCTTCGATAAAGTCCCCCACAGGAGACTGGTCAAGAAGGTACGAGCCCATGGAATCCAGGGTGCCTTGGCACTTTGGATACAAAACTGGCTTAGTGGCAGAAGGCAGAGGGTGATGGTCGAAGGTTGTTTTTGTGACTGGAAGCCTGTGGCCAGTGGGGTACCACAGGGATCGGTGCTGGGTCCCTTGCTGTTTGTGGTCTACATTAATGACTTGGATATGAATGTAAAAGGTATGATCAGTAAGTTCGCTGATGATACAAAGATTCGTAGGGTGGTAAATAGTGAGGAGGATAGCCTCAGTCTGCAGGACGATATAGATGGGTTGTTCAGATGGACGGAACAGTGGCAAATGGAATTTAACCCGGAAAAGTGCGAGGTGATGCACTTTGGAGGGACTAACAAGGCAAGGGAATACACAATGAATGGGAGGACCCTCGGCAAGACAGAGGGTCAGAGGGATCTTGTTGTGCAAGTTCACAGATCCCTGAAGGCGGCGGAACAGGTAGATAAGGTGGTAAAGAAGGCATATGGGATACTTGCCTTTATTAGCCGAGGCATAGAATATAAGAGCAAGGAGGTTATGATGGAGCTGTATAAAACACTGGTTAGGCCACAGCTGGAGTACTGTGTGCAGTTCTGGTCGCCACACTACAGGAAGGATGTGATCGCTTTGGAGAGGGTGCAGAGGAGATTCACCAGGATGTTACCAGGGCTGGAGCGCTTCAGCTATGAAGAGAGACTGGGAAGATTGTGTTTGTTTTCCTTGGAGCAGAGGAGGCTGAGGGGGGACATGATTGAGGTGTACAAAATTATGAGGGGCACAGATAGGATGGATACAAAGGAGCTTTTTCCCTTCGTTGAGGGTTCTATAACAAGTGGACATAGATTCAAGATAAAAGGCGGGAGGTTTAGAGGGGATTTGAGAAAGAACTTTTTCACCCAGAGGGTGGTTGGAGTCTGGAACTCACTGCCTGACAAGGGTTGTGGAGGCAGGAACCCTCACAACATTCAAGAAGCATTTGGATGAGCACTTGAAATGCCATAGCATACAAGGCTACGGACCAAATGCTGGAATATGGGATTAGAGTAGACAGGGCTTGAAGGCCGGCGCGGACACGATGGGCCGAAGGGCCTCTATCCGTGCTGTATGGCTCTATGACTCTATGACTCTATGGCAGGGGAGAGGGAGAGACAGAGAGAGAGAGAGAGAGACAGAGAGAATGGGGGAGACAGAGAGAGAGGGGGAGAGTGAGAGGGAGAAAGTGAGAGGGGGAGAGACAGAGTGAGAGGGAGGGGAGAGAGAAAGAGAGTGGAGGAGAGACAGAGTGAGATAGAGAGGGAGTGAGAGAGTGAGAGAGAGAGACATGGTGTGAGAGAGACTGTGGAGGAGAGAGAGAGAGGAGGAGAGAGAGTGGAGAAGAGAGACAGGCGGCGAAGAGAGAGTTGGCGAAGAGAGAGGGAGAGGGGGGAGAGAGAGTGAGGTTGGGGGAGAGAGGGAGAGAGGGAGAGAGAGAGAGAGAGGGAGGAGAGAGAGAGAGGGAGAGAGGGAGGGAGGAGGGAGAGAGAGGGAGAATGGGAGAGGGAGAGAGAGAGAGAGTGAGAGGGAGAAGAGCAGGGGAGGGAGGGAGAGAGGTTGAGAGGCAGAAGGGCAGAGGCGAGAGGTAGAGAGTGAGAGATGGTGGGCGAGTGTGGGTGGGAGAGGGGGAGAGAGCGAGCAGGAGAGAGAGAGAGCGAGCAGGTGGGAGAGAGATTGGGACAGTGAGTGAGAGAGGGGGAGAGAGACAGGGAGAAAGAGACTGGAGGAGAGATGGAGAGAGAAAGGGGGGAGAGTGAGGGGGAGAATGAGGGAGAGAGTGAGGGGGTGAGAGAGTTGGGAGAGTGAGGGGGAGAGAGGGGGAGAGAGGGAGAGTGAGCGAGAGAGAGTGAGGGAGAGAGAATGAGTGAGATACAAATAGAACAAACAGTTGTTCAAGAACAAGGGAAAGGGAAAAGCGTAGAGCAGCGGAAAGAAAGTGTACTTTAGGCACGACAGATAAAATAAAAACTCGAAGGCGTAAGGCGATTAACCCAGCATCAAAGCTGTGGCAGGGGGTTGGAAACCTGAGCAGGGAGACAGAGGAAAGTGTGTCAGGAAGGGACAGAAGATATGGAGTAAAAGGTAAAGTGTTAAAAAAGGAAAAAGCAGGAACTAAGTATCACAAAACATATTTGAAAGTTCTTTATCTGAATGCACATAGCATTGGTAACAAAATGGACGAGATAATGGCACAAATAACTACGTATTGGTATGATCTTGTGGCCATTACAGAAACATGGCTGCAGGGTGACAACGGCTGGGAATTAAATATGCCAGGGTATTTAACAATCAGGAAGGACAGGAAGGAAGGGGAGGTGGGGTGGCTATGTTAATAAAGGAAGGAATCACTGTCATACAGAGAAATTATATTGGGACAAAGGATCAGGACAATGAAACAGTTTGTATAGAGATAAGGAATAATAAGGGGAAAAAAAAACGCTCGTGGGCGTAGTTTATAGGCCTCCTAATAGTTGCAACTCTGCTGGAAGTCGTATTAATCAGAAAATAGTCGGTGCATGTAATTAGGGAACAGCTATAATTATGGTGGATTTTAACTATCATATTAACTGGACAAATCAAATTGGGCAGGGCAGCCTTGAGGAAGAGTTTATTGAGTGTATTAGGGATGGATTTCTTGAGCAGTATGCAACTGATCCTACAAGGGGGCAGGCAACCTTGGACCTGGTCCTGTGTAATGAGCCAGGATTAATTAATAATGTCCTAGTTAAGAATCCCATTGGAATGAGTGACCATATCATGATTACACTCCATATCCAATTCGAGGATGAGAAGTTTTGTTCTCAAACAAGCGGACTGAGCTTGAATAAAGGAGACTATGATGGTCTGAGAGCGGAATTGATTAAAGTGGACTTGGAAAATAGATTAAAGAGTAAGACGGTACATGAGCAGAGGTGTTCATTTAAGGAGTTATTTTACAACTTTCAAAAAATATATATTCCACTGAGGAAAAAAGAGTGTAAAAGAAATGACAGCCATCCGTGGCTAAGTAAAGAAATTAAGGATAGTATCCGACTAAAAACAAGGACATATAAGGTAGCCAAACTTAGTGGGAGGATAGAAGATTGGGAATTCTTCAAAAGACAGCAAAAAGTAACTAAAGGATTGATTAAGAAAGGGAAGATAGATTATGAAAATAAATTAGTAAAAAATATAAAAACAGATAGCAAGAGTTTCTATCGTTCTATAAAAAGAAAAAGGGTGGCTAAGGCAAACGTAGGTCCCGAAGAGGATGAGACCGGGAAATTAAAGGTGGGAAACATGGAGATGGCAAAAAAGCTGAACAGTAGGGATTGTGGATGCTTTGGTAATAATTTTCCAAAATTCTCTGGACTCAGCAAAGGTCCCAGCAGATTGAAAAACTGCTAATGTAACACCCTTATTTAAAAAGGGTAGTAGGCAGAAGGCTGGAAATTCTCGACCAGTTAGCCTAACATCTGTGGTGCGTAAAATTTTGGAGTCTATTATTAAGGAGACAATAGCGGAACATTTGGATAAGCATAATTTAATAGGACAAAGTCGTGAGATTTAAGGTGGTCATGGAAAAGGACAGGTAGGGGCCGGAAATAAAAGTTCTAAATTGGGGGAAGGCCGATTTTAATAGGATAAGGCAGGATCTGGCCAAAATGGACTGGGATCAGCTGCTTGTAGGAAAATCCGCATCGGAGCAATGGGAGTCTTTCAGAAGGGAGATTGAGATCATACAATGGCAACATGTTCCCGTAAAGGTCAAGGGCGGTTCCAAGAACCCAGGGAACCTTGGATGTCAGGGGATATACGAGAATGGATTAGGAAAAAAAGGAGGGCTTTTGGCAGATACAAAAGGCGAAAGACGGAGGAAGCCCGAGAGGAGTACAAAAAGTGCAGGGGGATACTTAAAAAAGAAATTAGGATATCAAGAAGGGGCCATGAAATAATACTGGCGAGCAAAATAAAGGAAAATCCTAAGATGTTTTATAAGTATATTAAGGGTAAGAGGATGACTCGGGAAAAAATAGGGCCCATTAGGGACAGAAATGGCAATCTGTGTGTGGAGCCGGCAGATGTAGGAGGGGTTCTAAATGAATTTTTGCATCTGTTTTCACTATGGAGAAGGACGATGTAGACATAGAAATACGGCAGGGGGACTGTGATATACTCGAACATATTAACATCGAGCGGGAGGAGGTATTGGCGGTTTTAGCAGGCCTAAAAATGGATAAATCCCCAGGCCCGGACGAAATGTCTCCCACGCTACTGTGTGAGGCAAAGGAGGAGATTGCGGGGGCTCTAACACATATGTTCAGAACCTCTCTGGCCACAGGGGATGTGCCAGAGGACTGGAGAACCGCTAATGCAGTACAATTATTCAAGAAGGGGAGTAGGGAAAAACCGGGGAACTACAGGCCAGTGAGCCTAACATCAGTGGCAGGAAAATTATTGGAAAAAATTCTGAAGGACAAAATTAGTCTCCACTTGGAGAAGCAAGGATTAATCAGGGATCGTCAACATGGCTTTGTCAAGGGAAGATCATGTCTGACTAATTCGATTGAATTATTTGTGGGGGTGACTCGGCGTGTGGATGAGGGTAACGCAGTGGATGTGGTATACATGGATTTCAGTAAGGCCTTCGATAAAGTCCCCCACAGGAGATGAAGAGAGACTGGGAAGATTGTGTTTGTTTTCCTTGGAGCAGAGGAGGCTGAGGGGGGACATGATTGAGGTGTACAAAATTATGAGGGGCACAGATAGGAAGGATACTAAGGAGCTTTTTCCCTTCGTTGGGGGTTCTTTAACAAGGGGGCATTGATTCAAGGTAAAAGGCGGGAGGTTTAGAGGGGATTTGAGAAAGAACTTTTTCACCCAGAGGGTGGTTGGAGTCTGGAACTCACTGCCTGAAAGGGTTGTGGAGGCAGGAACCCTCACAAAATTCAAGAAGCATTTGGATGAGCACTTGAAATGCCAAAGCATACAAGGCTACGGACCAAATGCTGGAATATGGGATCAGATTGGACAGGGCTTGATGGCCGGCGCGGACGCGATGGGCCGAAGGGTCTCTATCCGTGCTGTATAACTCTATGACTCTATAAAGTCAGCATGGCTTTACGAAGGGGAAGTCATGTCTGACAAATTTGCTTGAGTTCTTTGAGGACAGAACGTACAGGGTGGATAATGGGGAACCAGTGGACGTAGTGTATTTAGACTTGCAGAAGGCATTCGACAAGGTGCCACATAAAATATTATTGCTCAAGATAAAGAATCACTGGATTGGGGGTAATATTCTGGCATGGGTGGAGGATTGGTTATCTAACAGGAAGCAGGGTGTTGGGATAAATGGTTCATTCTCGGACTGGCAACCAGTAGCCAGTGGTGTTCCGCAGGAGTCGGTGCTGGGTCCCCAACTCTTTACAATCTATATTAACGATTTGGAGGAGGGGATCGAGTGTAACATATCAAAGTTTGCAGATGATACAAAGATGGAAGGGAAAGGAGAGAGTGAGGAGGACCTAAAAAACCTACAGGGGGATATAGACAGGTTGGGTGAGTGGGCGGAGATTTGGCAGATGCAATACAATATTGGAAAATGTGAGATTATGCACTTTGGCAGGAAAAATCAGAGAGCAAGTTATTATCTTAATGGCGAGAAACTGGAAAGTACTGCAGTACAAAGGGATCTGGGGGTCCTAGTGCAAGAAAATCAAAAGTTAGTATGCAGGTGCAGCAGGTGATCAAGAAGGCCAACGGAATGTTGGCTTTTATTGCTCGTGGATAACAGGGAGGTATTGCTGCAGTTATATAAGGTATTGGTGAGACCGCACCTGGAATACTGCATACAGTTTTGGTGTCCATACTTAAGAAAAGACATACTTGCTCTCGAGGCAGTACAAAGAAGGTTCACTCGGTTAAACCCGGGGATGAGGGGGTGGACATATGAGGAGAGGTTGAGTAGATTGGGACTCTACTCATTGGACAAATGTAAGGAATCTTACAACACCAGGTTATAGTCCAACAAATTTATTTTAAAATCACAAGCTTTCGGAGATTATCCCCTTCGTCAGATGAAGGGGATAATTGGATGAAGGGGATAATTGGAGTTATTAATCTTACTCATTGGAGTTCAGAAGAATGAGAGGCGATCTTATTGAAACATATAAGATTGTGAAGGGTCTTGATCGGCTGGATGCGGTAAGGATGTTCCCAAGGATGTGTGAAACTAGAACTACGGGGCATAATCTTAGAATAAGGGGCTGCTCTTTCAAAACTGAGATGAGGAGAAACTTCTACACTCAGAGGGTAGTAGGTCTGTGGAATTTGCTGCCCCAGGAAGCTGTGGAAGCTACATCATTAAATCAATTTAAAACAGAAATAGACAGTTTCCTAGAAGTAAAGGGAATTAGAGGTTACGGGGAGCCGGCAGGAAATTGGACATGAATTTAGATTTGAGGTTAGGATCAGATCAGCCATGACCTCATTGAATGGCGGAACAAGCTCGAGGGGCCGATTGGCCTACTCCTGCTCCTATTTCTTATGTTCTTATGTTCTTATGAGAGAGAGTGTGGGAGACAGGGAGAGAGAGAGGGAGAGAGGGAGGGAGAGAGGGAGGGAGAGGGCAGGGGAGAGAGGGAGAGAGTGAGAGAGGGAGATGGGCAGAGGAGAGAGGGAGAGAGTGAGAGAGAGTGGGGGAGTATGAGAGGGAGAGGGGCAGGGAGAGAGCAGGAGAGAGAGAGAGAGCAGGAGGGAGAGAGAGAGGGACATTGGGTGAGAGAGGGGGAGAGAGACAGAGAGTGAGAGATTGGAGGAGACATGGAGAGAGAAAGAGAGGGAGAGTGAGGTGGGAGAGTGAGGGGGAGAGTGAGGGGGAGAGTGGGAGAGATGGAGCGGGAGAGAGAGAATGAAGGAGGGGAGAGAGTGAGGGAGTGGGAGAGAGAGTGAGTGAGGGGGAGATAGGGAGTGGGGAGACAGAGTGAGCAAGATAGAGAGATCGAGAAAGTGAGAGAGAGAGTAGGAGAGGGAGGGAGGGAGAGAGGGAGAGAGAGGGAGAGAGAGGAGGAGGAGACAGAGAGGGAGATAGAGATAGAGAGGGAGGAGGAAAACGAGATGGTGAGTGAGAGAGAGAGTCAGAAGAGAGTGAGAGAGGGAGAGATAGAGAGGGCGAGAGAGAGAGGTAGAGGGAGAGGGAGAGGGAGACAGGAGGTGGAGGAGAGAGGGAGAGAGTACAGTGAGGGAGACGAGGAGGAGGAGAGAGAGAGAGAAGAGAGAGGGAGAGAGAGAGTGAGGAGAAGAGAGAGAGAGACAGAGGGAGGGGGAGTGACAGAGAGGGGCAGAGGGTGAGAGAGGGGGGAGGGAGAGAGAGGGGAGAGGGAGAGAGAGGGGAAGAGGGAGAGCGAGGGGAGAGGGAGAGAGAGAGAGAGACAGGGAGAGAGAGAGAGAGATAGAGGGATAGAGAGAGAGAGAGAGAGAGAGGGAGAGCGGGAGAGAGGGAGAGAGAGGGGTTGGGAGAGGGGGAGAGAGAGGGAGAGGGGGAGAAAGAGAAGGAGAATGGGAGGGGGAGAGAGAGAGGGATAGGGGGAGTGAGGGAGAGAGATGGAGAGATTGACGGAGAGAGGGTGAGAGAGATAGAGGGAGAGAGAGAGAATGAGGGAGAAGAGGGAGAGAGGGGAGAGAAAGAGGGAGAACAGCAGGGGGACAGTGGGAGCGAGGGAGAGAGAGAGGGGAAAGAGAGAGGTAAAGAGAGGGGTAAAGAGGGGGATAAAGAGAGAAGGAGAGGGAGAGTGAGAGGGAGAGTGAGAGGGAGAGTGAGATAGATGGAGAGCGGGAGAGAGAGAGAGAGAGAGACGGGGGAAAAGGGCAGGGTGACAGAGGGAGAGAGTGGGAGAGAGTAGGAGAGAGTGAGAGAGGGAGGGAGAGAGAGAGATCAGGAGAGAGGGAGAGTGAGAGGGGAGTGAGGGGGGAGTGAGAGGGGGAGATTAGAGAGGGGCAGTGAGGGAGGGGTGAGAGAGCGAGTGAGAGAGGGAGGTGGAGAGAGAGTGGTAGAAGGAGAGAGAGAGGGTGAGAGGGATAGAAAGAGTGAGAGAGAGAGGACGAGAGAGAGAGAGAGATAGAGAAAGAGAGAGAGGAGGAGAGCGAGATGGAGATGGAGATTGAGAGAGAGTGAGATAGTGAGAGAGAGAGGCAGAGAGAGACAGAGGGAAAGAGAGACCGTGAGAGAGAGAGAGTGAGAGAGAGGGAGGGGGTGAGAGAGCGAGGGAGCGGGAGGGGGTGATAGAGAGACGGGGATAGAGTGAGAGAGACAATGAGAGAGAGAGCGCGGGAGAGAGTGAGAGGGAGGGAGAGGGGGAGAGAGACGGGAAGAGAGAGAGAGAGAGAAGGAGAGAGAGAGAGAGAGAGACAGTGAGAGGGAGATAGATGGAGAGGAGGAGAGAGAGAGATGGAGAGTGAGAGAGAGAAAGGGAGAGAGGAAGGGTGAGAGGAAGGGAGAGAGAAAGGGAGAGAGAAAGGGAGAGAGAAGGGAGAAAGAGAATGTAGGAAAGGGGAGAGCGAGAGTGAGGGAGGGTGAGAGAGGGAGGGGAGAGAGAGGGAGAGAGAGAGAGAGAGAGAGGTAGAGAGAGAGGGAAGAGAGCGAGAGAGAGAGGGAAGAGAGCAAGAGAGGGAGAAGGATAGAGAGAGGGGGAGAGAGAGAGACGGAGGGAGGGGAAGAGAGGGAGGGGAGATAGAGAGGGAGAGGGAGGGAGGGAGAGAGAAAGGGAGAGGGAGAGAGAGAGGGAGAGGGAGAGGGAGATGGAGACAGGAGGAGCAGGAGAGAGAGAGAGAGGGGAAAGAGGGAGAGGAGGAGAGAGAGAAAGGAGAGAGAGGGAGAGAGAGAGACGGGGAGAAGGAATGAGGGAGATGAGGAGGAGAGATAGAATGAGAGAGAAGGAGAGAGAGACAGGGAGAGAGAGAGGGGAGAGAGTGAAAGATGGGAGAGAGATAGAGGAGGAGGAGAGAGAGAGGGTGAGAGAGTGGAGGAGCGAGAGTGAGACGGAAAGTGAGAGGATGAGTTAGGGGGTGAGTGAAGGGGGAGATTGAGGTGGGAGAGTGAGGGGGAGAGTGAGGGGTAGAGTGAGGGGGAGAGAGTGCGTGTGGGAGGGGGAGAGAGGGAGGGGCAAAGAGATAGAGAGTGAGCGAGGGAGAGGGAGAGAGAGGGAGAGAGAGAGAGGGAGAGAGAGAGAGAGCGGGAGAAAGGGAGAGGGGGAGAGAGGGAGTGGGCGAGAGAGGTTTAGGGAGAGAGGGAGAGGGGGAGAGAGAGGGGGAGAGAGAGAGAGCGAGAATGGGAGAGGGGAGAGGGAGAGAGAAGGACCGGGTGAGTGAGGGAGAAAGAGAGAGAGAGAGAGATGGAGAGAGGGTGAGAGAGATAAAGGGAGAGAGAAAGAGTGAGGGAGAAGAGTGAGTGAGGGGGAGAGAGAGAGAGGGGGAGAGAAAGAGGGAGAACAGCAGGGGGACAGAGGGAGAGAGAGAGTGAGAGGGAGAGAGAGTGAGATAGAGGAGAGGGAGAGAGAGGGGAAGAGAGAGAGGGCAGAGAGCGAGAGAGCGAGAGAAATAGAGAGAGGAAGGGAGCGAGGGAGGGGCAGAGAGAGAGGGAGAGGGGGAAAGCGGGAGAGGGAGATGGAGGGGGGAGAGAGAGAGAGACAGACAGACAGACAGACAGAGAGAGAGGGAAAGTGAGAGGGAGAATGAGTGAGAGGGAGAGAGAAAGAGGGACAGTGAGATAGAGAGGGAGTGGGAGAGAGAGAGAAAGAGGGGGAGAGAGAGGGGGAGAGAGAGGGGGAAAGAGAGGGGTAAAGTGAGAGGGAGAGTGAGCGGTAGAGTGAGAGGGAGAGTGAGATAGATGGAGAGAGGGAGAGAGAGAGATAGGGAGAGAGAGAGTGAGGAAGAGAGAGAGAGGGAGAGACAGAGGGAGAAAGGTAGGGGGAGAGAGGGAGAGAGGGGAAAGAGTGAGAGAGGGAGGGAGAGAGGGAGAGCAAAAGAGAGAGAGAGGAAGTGTGGGGGCTAGTGAAAGGGGGAGAGAGAGGTGGAGTGATAGAGGGGGAGAGAGAGATGGGAGAGAGACTGAGGGAGGGTGAGAGAGGGTCGGGATAGAGAGCGAGTGAGAGAGAGAGTTAGAGGGAGAGAGAGAGAGAGAGAGGGAAAGAGAGATGAGAGAGAGGAAGAGAGAGGGGAGAGGGATATAGAGTGAAAGAGGAAGGGAGAGAGAGAACTAGGGGGAGGGGGAGAGATAGAGACGGGGAGAGAGTGAGAGGGAGACAGAGAGGGAGAGAGACGGAGAGTGAGAGACAGAGTGAGAGGGAGGGGAGGGGGAGACAGAAGGAGAGAGAGAGAGAGAGAGTGACAGTGAGAGCGAGATAGATAGAGGGGAGGAGGGAGAGAGATGGAGAGTGAGAGAGAGAAAGGGAGAGAGAAAGGGAGAGAGAAAGGGAGAGAGAGAGTGGAGTAGAGGGGGAGAGAGAGAGTGATTGGGCGAGAGAGGGAAGAGTGAGATGGAGAGAGAGAGAGAGAGAGAAATCGAGAGAGAGAGGGAAGGGAGCAAGAGAGGGAGAGTGATAGAGAGAGGAGGATGGAGAGAGGGAGAGAGAGTGAGAGAAAGAGAGGGAGAGGGAGTGGGAGAGAGGGACGGGAGAGAGAGAGAGAGGTGGAGGGGGAGAAAGGGAGGGGTGAGAGAAAGAGGGAGAGGGGAGAGAGAGGTGGAGGAGGAGAGAGGGAGGGGAGAGAGAGGGGGAGAGAGAGAGGGAGAGAGAGGGAGAGAGGAAGAGAGATAGACGGGGAGAGAGAGGAAGACGGGGGGGAGAGATAGAGGGAGAGTGAGAGGAAGAGAGAGCGAGAGAGGGAGTGAGAGAGAAAGATGGAGAGAGGGAGAGAGAGTTGAAGGGTGACAGAGAGAGGGAGAGGGAGAGAGAGAGAGAGAGGGACAGAGAAAGACACGGGGAGTGAGAGGGAGAAAGAGTGGGAGGGAGGGAGGGAGAGAGAGAGGACGAGGAATGGATAGAGGACGAAGGAGAGAGAGACGGCGAGGGAGAGAGAGAGAGGGCGAGGAAGAGAGAGACGGCGAGGGGGGGTGGGAGTGCGAGGGAGAGAAAGAGGGCGAGGGAGAGAGAGTGAGAGGGAGAGAGAGAGGGAGGGGGAGAGAGGGAGGGGAGAGAGGGAGGTGTGAGAGAGGGGAGAGAGAATGAGAGAGTGGAGAGAGAGGGAGAGGGGAGAGAGAGAGAGAGGGAGGCGGAGAGAGAGAGAGGGAGAGAGAGAGAGAGTGAGATGGAGAGAGAGTGAGGGAGAGAGAGAGAGATAGGAGAGAGAGAGGGGGGAGCGAGAGAGATAGAGAGAGGAGAATAGAGAGAGGGAGAGAGAGAGTGAGAGAGAAAGAGAGGGAGAGTGAGGGTGAGAGAGAGAGGGGAGAGAGAGGGTGAAAGGGAGAGGGGGTGAGAGGGAGAAAGTGTGGGGGAGAGAGAGAGAGATGGAGAGAGGGAGAGTGATAGGAAGAGAGAGGGAGAGGGGGAGAGAGTGTGGAAGAGAGAGGGAGAGGGAGAGAGAGAGAGAGGTGGAGAGAGGGATAGAGAGTTGGAGGGAGAAAGTAAGAGTGAGGGAGAGGGAGAGAGTGACAGAGAGAGAGGGGGACAGTGAAAGACAAGGAGAGTGAGAGGAAGAGAAAGGGAAAGAGAGAGAGACTGGGAGAGAGAGAGAGAGGTTGAGAGAGAAAGAGGGAGAGAGAGAAAGAGGGAGAGAGAGAAAGAGGGAGAGAGACGAGAGGGAGAGAGAGAGGGCGAAGGAGAGAGAGAGGGGGAGAGAGAAAAAGTGGGAGAGGGAGAGAGGGGGAAAGAGAGGTAGATCGAGAGGGAGAGGGAGAGAGAGATAGGGAGAGAGAGATAGAGAGAGCGATAGAGAGAGGTGGGAGAGATGTGAGAGAGAGAGGGGTGAGAGATAGAGTGGGGATAGAGAGTGAGGGAGGTGAGAGAGGGAGGGAGGAGAGAGAGAGAGAGAGAGGGAGGAGAGAGAGGGAGGGGGAGAGAGAGAGAGAAGGAGTGGAGGAGAGAGGGAGAGTGAGATGAAGAGAGAGGGAGAGTGAGATGAAGAGAGAAGGAGAGTGGGAGAGTGAGAGGAAGAGAGAGGTAGAGTGAGAGGAAGAGAGTTGGAGAGTGAGAGGAAGAGAGAGGGAGAGCGGGAGAGATAGAGAGAGGGAGAAAGTGAGATCGGGAGAGAGAAAGAAGGAGAGAGAGAAAGAAGGAGAGAGAGAAAGAGGTAGAGATAGAAAGAGGGAGAGAGAGAGAGGGGGAGAGGGAGAGGTGGGGAGAGAGATAGAGAGTGAGATATATAGAGTGAGAGATAGATAGAGATATGTGGAGAGAGTGAGGGGGAGAGATTGGGAGAGAGGGGGAGAAAGAGAGGTGATAGGGGTTGTGGGAGCGAGGGAGATGTGTGAGACAGTGAGAGAGAGGTAGGGGGTGAGAGAGTGAGAGAGAGAGAGGGGGGAGTGAGAGTGAAAGGGGAGACAGAGTGAGAGAGGAGAGAGTGAGAGAGGGTGGGGCGAGAGAGAAAGGGAGAGATTGTGAGAGAGGAAGATAGATGGGGAGAGAGAGTGGAGAGGGCGGAGGGAGAGGGAGAGGTGGAGAAAGAGAGATTGAGGGAGAGAGTGAGGGAGAGAGAGAGGGAGATTGGGGAGGGAGAGGGGGAGGGCGAGGGGAAGGGAGAGGGGGAGGGAGAGAGAGAGAGAGATAGTGAGTGAGAGACAGTGAGCGAGAGGTGGGAGAGAGAGAGGGGTAGAGACGGTAAGAGAGAGAGGGAGAGAGGGAGATAGGGAGAGGAGAGAGGGAGAGAGAGAGGAAGAGAGAGGGAGAGGAAGAGAGAGGAAGAGGAAGAGAGAGGGAAATGGGGAAAGAGAGAGAGTGATAGATGGAGAGAGCGTGAGGGAGTTGAAGGGAGAGAGAGAGTGAGGGAGAGAGTGAGAGGGAGAGGGAGTGACAGAGAGACAGACAGACAGACAGACAGACAGAGGTGGAGAGTGAGAGGGAGAAACAGTGAGAGGGAGAGAGAGAAAGAGGGAGAAGGAGAGCGGAGGGAGAGAGAGGGGAGAGAGAGAGGGGGAGAAAGGGAGAAGAAGAGAGAGATAGGGAGAGTGAGGCGAACAGAGAGGGAGAGTGAGAGGAAAAGAGAATGAGAGGAAGAGACAGAGAGTGGGAGAGATTGAGAGGGGGAAGAGAGTGAGAGGGGGAGAAAAGGAGAGTGGGATAGAGAGAGAGAGGGGGAGAGAGAGGGACAGGGTGAGAGAGGGAGAGAGGGAGTGAGAGAGAGGGGAAGAGATGGAGTGAGAGAGAAGGGGGAGAGACGGAGTGAGAGGGAGTGAGAGAGAGAGTGTGAGGGAATTAGAGAGGGGGAGATAGATAGAGAGGGGAGAGAGAGAGAACGAGAGTGTGGGAGAGAGAGAGGGGGTAGTGAGAGAGAGAGAGGGGGGAGAGAGTGAGGTGGAGAGAGAGGGGAAGAGAGAGGGGGAGAGACAGAGGGGGAGAGAGAGGGGGAGAGAGACAGAGGGGGAGAGAGAGAAGGGAGAGGGAGAGAGAGGGGGAGGGAGAGAGGGAGACGGTGAGAGAGGGAGAGAGGGAGTGAGAGATAGGGGAAGAGATGGAGTGAGAGAGAAGGGGGAGAGACTGAGTGAGAGGGAGTGAGAGAGAGAGTGTGAGGGAAATAGAGAGGGGGAGATAGAGAGAGAGGGGAGAGAGAGAGAACGAGAGTGTGGGAGAGAGAGAGGGGGGAGTGAGAGAGAGAGGGTAGAGAGAGAGAGGGGGAGAGAGAGGGGGAGAGAGAGGGGGAGAGACAGAGGGGGAGAGAGAGGGGGAGAGAGACAGAGGGGGAGAGAGAGAGTGGAGAGGGAGAGAGAGGGAGAGGGAGAGAGGGAGAGGGTGAGAGAGGGAGTGAGAGAGAGGCGAGAGATGGAGTGAGAGAGAAGGGGAGAGACGGAGTGAGAGTAAGTGGGAGTGAGAAAGAGAGAGTGTGAGGGAAATAGAGAGGGGGAGATAGAGAGAGAGGGGAGAGAGAGAGAGAGCGAGAGTGTGGCAGAGAGAGAGGGGGAGGGAGAGAGAGAGGGGGAGATAGGCGGAGAGAAAAAGGGAGAGAGAGAAGGGGGGAGAGAGAAAGGGGAGAGAAAGGGGTCGAGAAAGGGGGAGAGAATGGGGCAGAGAGAGGGAGTGAGTGAGAGGGAGTGAGTGAGAGATGTAGAGAGAGAGATGTAGAGCGAGAGATGTCGGGAGAGAGGCGGAGAGATAGAGTGAGAGAGAGGGGGAGAGAGAGAGGGGAGTGAGCGAGTGAGAGAGATAGGGGAAGAGAGAGAGGGGAGAGAGGGAGTGAGAGAGAGGGTGAGAGTGAGGGGGAGAGAGAGTGAGAGGGGAGAGAGTGAGAGAGGGTGGGGGAGAATGAGAGAGATAGAGAGGGAGGGGGGAGAGAGAAGAGAGGGGGAGGGAGAGAGAGGTGGAGAAAGAGAGAATGAGGGAGAGAGTAAGGCAGAGGGGGAGGGAGAGGGGGAGGGAGGAGGCACAGAGAGGGGGAGGGAGGGAGAGACAGGGAGGGAGAGGGGGCGAGAGAGAGAGAGTGGGAGAGACAGGTAGAGAGAGGGGGAGAGAGAGAGACTGGGGGAGAGAGAAACAGGGAGGGAAAGATTGAGGGAATCAGAAAGTCAGAGGCACAGAGAGGGAGAGAGGGTGAGGGAGAGAGGGTGAGGGAGAGAGGGAGAGGGTCAGAGGGAGAGTGTCAGAGGGAGAGGGTCAGATGGAGAGGGTCAGATGGAGAGGATCAGATGGAGAGAGAGAGTGGAGAGAGGGGGTGAGAGAGAGAGTGGGAGAGAGAGGGGGAGAGAGACGGGGCAGTGGGAGGTAGAGGAAGGGAGAGGGTGTGCGGGAGAGAAGGAGAGAGAGGGAGAGGGTGAGAGTGGTAGACGGAGAGTGAGAGTGAGGGGTGGATAGAGGGAGGAAGAGGGGCAGAGAGGGAGTGAGAGGGAGAGGGGGAGGGAGGGGGGAGAGGGAGGGAGAGAGAGTGAGGGAGGGAGAGAGAGGGAGAGAGAGGGATGGAGAGGGAGAGGGATAAAGGAAGAGGGAGAGAGAGGGAGAGGGAGAGAGAGGGAGAGGGAGAGAGAGGGAGACGCAGAGAGAGGGAGAGGGATAGAGGGGGCGAGAGAGGGGGCAGTGGGAGCTAGAGGGAGGGAGAGGGTTCGGGGGAGAGAAGGGGAGAGAGGGAGAGGGAGGGGGAAAGAGGGAGAGGGAGGGTGGGAGAGTGAGAGTGAGGGAGACGGAGAGAGAGAGGTAGAGTGGGAGAGAGGGAGAGAGAGGGGAGAGAGGGAGGGAGAGGGAGGGAGATAGAGGGAGGGAGAGGGAGAGAGAGGGAGGGAGAGCGAGAGGGAGAGAGAGGGGCGAGAGGGAGAAGGAGACGGAGAGAGAGGGTGAGGGATAGGGAGAGAGAAGGAGGGAGAGGGAGAGAGGGAGAGGGAGAGAGAGTTAGCGAGAGGGAGAGGGAGACGGAGAGATAGGGAGAGGGAGTGGGAGAGAGAGGGAGAGGGAGAGGGAGGGAGAGGGAGAGGGAGAGAGAGTTAGCGAGAGGGAGAGGGAGACGGAGAGATAGGGAGAGGGAGTGGGAGAGAGAGGGAGAGGGAGAGGGAGGGAGAGGGAGAGGGAGAGAGTTGGAGAGGGAGAGGGAGGGAGTGGGAGAGAGAGGGAGCGGGAGAGAGACGGAGATGGAGAGAGAGGGAGAGAGAGACGGAGAGAGAGTGGGAGAGAGAGGGAGAGAGAGAGGGAGAGGGAGAGAGAGAGAGAGGGAGACAGGAAGTGGGGAGAGGAAGGGGGGAGAGGTGGAGGGGAGAGAGTGAGAATGGGAGAGAGGGGCGAGAGAGAGAGAGCAAGAGAGAGCGGGAGAGAGAAACAGAGAGGGAAAGAGAAAGAGAATCAGAAATACACAGACACGGAGAGAGAAGGAGAGAGGGAGAGCGAAGAGAGATAGTGGGGGGGTTTGAGAGAGAGAGGGGAGAGAGAGAGAGATGGAGAGAGATCGATGGGGCGATGGGGGAGAGAAACAGGGAGGGAAAGAGAGAATCAGAGAGACAGAGAGAGAGAGTGAGAGACAGAGATGGAGATGGAGAGAGGGGGGAGAGATAGAGAGAAAGGTAGAGGGTGTGGAGAGAGAGACAGAGAGAGAGAGAGACCCTGAGGGAGAGAGAGTAGAGAGAGAGAGAGAGAGAGGGTAGAGAGGGAGAGATAGAGAGAGCGAGGGAGACGGAGAGATCGAGAGAGCGAGGGAGATGGAGGGAGATGTAGAGATAGAGGGAGCGAGGGACACAGAGAGAGAGACGGAGCGACGGAGACGGATAGAGAGACGGAGCGGGGGTGGGGGGGGGAGACGGACCGGGAGGGAAAAATAGATGGACCGGTGGGGAAAAATAGACGGACTGGGGGGAGAGAGAGATGGAGCGGGGGTAAGAGAGAGACAGAGCGGGGGTTGAGAAGGAAACGGAGTGGGGGGAGAGCGAGAGTGACGGAGTGGGGGGGGAGAGAGAGACGGGGCTGGGGCGAGAGAGAGACGGAGCGGGGCGGGAGAGAGAGACGGAGCGGGGGGAAGAGAGAGAGACGGAACGGGAGGGAGAGAGAGACGGAGGGGGCGGAGGGAGAGACGGAGCGGGGGAGAGAGAGGCGGAGCGGGGGAGAGGGAGACGGAGCGGGGAAGAGAGAGACGGAGAGGGGAAGAGACAGACGGGGAGGGGGAGACTGACCTTTTCACGGTGTTGGCGATCCAGGGTGAACCAGAGAGACACAGCACAGCGCTGGCCCCCAGTCACACCTTGCACACCATGTGGATTCTCAGCTCCCGACTTGAAGGTCACAAGTCGGCCGCACTTGGGCTCGATCTCAGCCTGGAACAGAATGATAAGAACTCAGAGAGTGATCAGAGAGTAACGCTCCCTCTACACTGTCTCATCAAACACTCCCAGGTCAGGTACAGACCGGATTAGATACAGAGTACAGCTCCCTCTGCACTGTCCCATTAAACACTCCCAGGGCAGGTACAGGTTTAGATACAGAGTAAAGCTCCCTCTGCACTGTCCCATCAAACACTCCCAGGGCATGTACAGCACGGGTTAGATACAGAGTAACGCACCCTCTACACTTTCCCATCAAACCCTCCCAGGGCAGGTACAGAACGGGTTAGATATAGAGTAAAGCTCCCTCTACACTGTCCCGTCAAACACTCCCAGGGCAGGTACAGAGTTAGATACAGAGTAAAGCTCCCTCTACACTGTCCCATCAAACACTCCCAGGGCAGGTACAGATCGGTTTAGATGCAGAGCAAAGCACACTCAACACTGTCCCGTCAGTGCGGGGCGGGGATTGGGGTTATGATTATTTTTCGGAGTGAAGGGAACTTACTGAGATAGTTTCTGCATCTTGATTGGTGAAGAAGAAAGCTCCTCCTTCAAATTCATCGTTGAGG
The DNA here is from genome assembly GCF_035084215.1 of Heptranchias perlo. Classification (NCBI taxonomy): domain Eukaryota; kingdom Metazoa; phylum Chordata; class Chondrichthyes; order Hexanchiformes; family Hexanchidae; genus Heptranchias; species Heptranchias perlo. The sequence continues at coordinate 26,991 of NW_027139276.1, forward strand.
TACAGGAAGGCACTGGAAAAGGAGGAGGTTCAAAGTTAGAGTGTGGGGTGGGGGAGGAGATAAGGAGGGACCGTGGAGGGAGGGGAGAGTGGGTGAGGCCGGATCGGCCGACGGGCGAGGTGGGGGTGGGGGAGGGTGCGAACGGCAGGCGATGAGGGGCGTCCGGCGCGAGCGAGGTGGACAGGGCGAGGGGCGGGTTCAGAGCGAGGGTTCGTGGTCAGAGCGAGGGGGTTACAGATAGCGACGGGGATCATGGCGAGGGGTCAGAGCGAGGGGTCAGAGCGAGCGAGAGGGTCACGGCGAGCAAGCGGGTTCACGGGGAGCGAGGGTGATCTTGGCGAGCGAGTGGTCAGAGCGAGTGGTCAGAGCGAGGGGGCTCGTGGCGAGCGAGGGGGTCACGGCGAGCGAGGGGGTCAGTTAGCTGCCCTTTACCTGAAGTCTCTGGCTGCGTACGCTGGAGGCTCTTTCGAACAGGCCGTTGCCTCTGGGTCCAGCAGGCAGTTCTGGGCATGCAGTGCCTGGCTTGTTTCACCAGAATTCTCCTGGTGACCTGGGGTAGAAGAGTGTGCAGCATATCACAGCTGAATAGTTTGTTGCAGGGGAAAGGAGGTCAGTGTTTAACTTATTCAAGCATCCAGGATACGCTAGAGAGAGACGGAGAGTAGGTATGGCACGTACTGCTGGGTGTATACAAAGGGGAGGAGTTTGTGCTCCAGTTATATGAGGCTCTGGTCAGACCCCATCTGGAGAACTGGGTTCAGTTCTGGGCACCGCACCTCCGGACGGATATATTGGCCTCGGAGTGGGGGGGCAGAACCTTAAAATTCGAGCTCGGCCGTTCAGGGGTGATGTCAGGAAGCATTTCTTCACACAAAGGGGAGTGGAAATCTGGAAATTCCTCTCCCAAATAGTTGCAAAGGCCGGGGTGGGGGGCCAATTGAAAATTTGAAAACTGAAATTGATCGATTTTCGTTGGCTTAGGGTGTGAAGGGATATTGAACCATGGTGGGTAGACGGAGTTAAGATACAGATCAGACATGATTTAATTGAATGGCGGAGCAGGCTCGAGGGGCTGAATGGCCTTCTCCTGTTCCTATGTTCCAACATGGACTTTCAAAGTATCACATACTATACGTATTAGTAAAATTAAAGCCAACGAGTTTAAAGGGACAGTGGCCGCTTGGATACAACATTGGTTGAGGGGTGGAAAGCAGAGAGTAGTGGTGAATGGTTGTTTTTCAGACTGGAGGGAGGTATACATTGGTGTTCCCCAGGGGTCAGTATTGGGACCACTGCTCTTTTTGATATATATTAATGACCTGGACTTGGGTACAGGGGGGATAATTTCAAAGTTTGCAGATGACACAAAAACTCTTGAAGTCTGACTATAGTTGTACGGGGGTCCAGTGAGACCACACCCGGAGTATTGTCTACAGTTCTGGTCTCCTTATCTAAGGAAGGATATACTTGCCTTAGAGGCGGTGCAACGAAGGTTCACTAGATTAATTGCAGGGATGACAGGGTTTTCCAATGAGGAGGTTGAGTGGAATGGGCCTATACACTCTGGAGTTTAGAAGACTGAGAGTTTATCTCATTGAAACATCTAAGATTCTGAGGGGGCTTGACAGGGTAGACGCTGAGAGGCTGCTTCCCCCTTGCTTGAGAGTCAGGAACGAGGGGGCTTCGTCTCAGGAAAAGGGGTCGGCCATCCAAGACTGAGGTGAGGAGGAATTTCTTCACTCAGAGGGTTGTGAATCTTTGGAATTCTCTACCCCAGAGGGCTGTGGATGCTGAGTCGTTGAGTATAGTCAAGGCTGAGATCGATAGATTTTTGGACTCTAGGGGAATCGGGGGATATGGGGATCGGGCGGGAAAGTGGAGTTGAGGTCGAAGATCAGCCTTGATCTGATTGAATGGGGATACGGGGAGCGGGCTGGAAATTGGACATGAAGCTGAGTTCGGATCGGTCAAGGCCCTGTGGGTGGCGGAGCGGGCCCAGGGGCTGAGTGGCCGGGTCCTGCTCCAAATTCTTGTGTTCTTTAGATTTGAGGTTAGGATCAGATCAGCCATGATCTTATTGAATGGCGGAGCAGGCTCGAGGGGCCGATTGACCTACTCCAGCTCTTATTTCTTATGTTCTTATGAATGGAGGAGCAGGCTCGAGGGGTCGAATGGACTATTCCCGCTCCTATTTCTTATGTTCTTATGAAACTCGGAAATGTAGTAAACAGTGCGGAGGATAGCAACAGACATCAGAAGGACACAAATTCGCGCCAGACAAGTGCCAGGCAATGACCATCTCCAACAAGAGAGAGTCTAACCACCTCCCCTTGACATTCAACGGCATTACAATCGCCGAATCCCCCACCATCAACATACTGGGGGTCACCATTGACCAGAAACTTAACTGGACCAGCCACATAAATACTGTGGCTTCAAGAGCAGGTCAGAGGCTGGGGATTCTGCGGCGAGTGACTCACCTAACTCCCCAAAGCCTTTCCACCATCTACGAGGCACAAGTCAGGAGTGTGATGGAATACTCTCCACTTGCCTGGATGAGTGCAGCTCCAACAATACTCAAGAAGCTCGACACCATCCAGGACAAAGCAGCCCGCTTGATTGGCACCCCATCCACCACCCTAAACATTCAATCCCTTCACCACTGGCGCATCGTGGCTGCAGTGTGTACCATCCACAGAATGAACTGCAGCAACTCGACAAGGCTTCTTCGACAGTACCTCCCAAACCCATGACGTCTATCACCTAGAAGGACAAGGGCAGCAGGTACATGGGAACAACAACACCTGCACGTTCCCCTCCAAGACACACACCATCCCGACTTGGAAATATATCGCCGTTCCTTCATCGTCGCTGGGTCAAAATCCTGGAATTCCCTTCCCAAGAGCACAGATCTTATATAAGTCTATAAAATAGTGAGGGGCATAGATAAGGTAGATAGTCAAAATCTTTTCCCAAAGGTAGGGGAGTCTATAACGAGGGGACATAGATTTAAGGTGAGAGGGGAGAGATACAAAAGGGTCCAGAGGGGCAATTTTTTCACTTAAAGGGTGGTGAGTGTCTGGAACGAGCTGCCAGAGGCAGTAGTAGAGACGGGTACAATTTTGTCTTTTAAAAAGCATTTGGACAGTTACATGGGTAAGATGGGTATAGAGGGATATGGGCCAAGTGCAGGCAATTGGGACTAGCTTAGTGGTATAAACTGGGCGACATGGACATGTTTCCATGTTGTAACTTCTATGATTCTATGATTCTATGATTCTGTGGGAGAACCTTCAGCACACAGACTGCAGCGGTTCAAAAAGGCGGCTCACCATCACCTTCTCAAGGGCAATTAGGGATGGGCAATAAATGCCCGCCTCGCCAGCGACGCCCACATCCCATGAACGAATAAAATAAAAATTAAGATAATTGTCTAAAGAACCAGAGCGGTAGATAATCAGAAATGATTCCACACATTAAATAGTAACTTTCAACAGGGAACTCGGTAAATTTTCGAAGAGGGGAAATTTGCAGGGCTGCGGGGAACGAGCAGTGGGGGGAACGGGACTGACTGGATCGTTGCAATTCATTGTAAACCCAGATAACAGACCATGGGATGAAACTTGGAGCTTAAGTTTGAGATAGTTAAGGGCAGAGTTCCCAACGGACAAACCTTGAGTAAGAACGAGGAAAAATTTTCATTGACATAACGACTTTCAACACCTCTGGACCTTTCCAGAGCGCTTTCCAGACAATTAATTACTTTTGAAGTGCGGTCACTGTTGTGATGAGGGGAACGAGGCAGCCAATTTGTGCACAGGAAGATCCCACAAACAGCAAAGTGATAAATGACCAGATCATCTGTTTTTTGTGGCGTTGGTTGAGTGACAAATGTTGGCCCCAGATTATAGGGGATAACTTCCCAGCTCTGATTCGAAATAATGGCCGCGGGACCTTTTACGTCCACATGAGGGGGCAGACGGGGCCTCGGTATAAAGTCTCATTCTGCGATGGCACCTCCGACAGTGAGGCCTTCCCTCAGTACTGAACTTCCGACAGTACGGCGCAACCTCAGCACTGACCCTCCGACAGTGCGGCGCTCGCTCAGCACTGACCCTCCGACAGTGCAGCGCTCCCTCAGTATTGACCCTCCGACAGTGCGGCGCTCCCTCAGTATCGACCCTCCGACAGTGCGGCGCTCCCTCAGTATCAACCCTCAGACAGTGCGGCCCTCCCTCAGTACCGACCCTCTGACACTGCGACACTCCCTCAGTTCCGACTCTCAGAAAGTGCGGCGCTCCCTCAGTACCGACCCTCCGACAGTGCAGGGCTCCCTCAGTACCGACCCTCCGACAGTGCGGCGCTCGCTCAGTACTGACCCTCCGACAGTGCGTTGTTCCCTCAGTACTGACCCTACGACAGTGCGGCGCTTCCTCTGTTCTGACCCTCTGACAGTGCAGCGCTCCCTCAGTACCGACCCTCCGACAGTGCGGCGCTCGCTCAGTACTGACCCTCCGACAGTGCAGGGCTCCCTCAGTACCGACCCTCCGACAGTGCGGCGCTCGCTCAGTACTGACCCTCCGACAGTGCGTTGTTCCCTCAGTACTGACCCTACGGCAGTGCGGCGCTTCCTCTGTTCTGACCCTCTGACAGTGCGGCGCTCCCTCAGTACCGACCCTCCGACAGTGCGGCGCTCGCTCAGTACTGACCCTCCGACAGTGCGGCGCTTCCTCAGTACTGACCCTCCGACAGTGCGGCGCTCGCTCAGTACTGACCCTCCGACAGTGTGGCGCTTCCTCTGTTCTGACCCTCTGACAGTGCGGCGCTCCCTCAGTACCGACCCTCCGACAGTGCGTTTTTCCCTCAGTACTGCACGTCCGGACCTTTCTTGCTCTCAGTGTGGAACATTGACTAACCTGTAACCGCAGTGCGACACAGCAAGTGGGAGAATGAGACGTGAGGAGGGGCTTTCAATTGGAAATAATTCTGGACGATGGTTTGTGTTCGAACAGTCGCTTCATAATACAGTCGGGCGCCATCCGGATCGACAACACCATCAATGGCCAACTGCCCACAACAGAACGAGGGTCAGATAAAAGGCACAACACAGACACTCCTGGAATATCCACTACCATTTAATAAACAAACACTCCCGGATATCCAGTTCTATTTAATACACACAATCCCCGATATCCAGTTCTATTTAATACACACACTCCCCGAAATGCAGTTCTACTTAATATACACACTCCCCGATATCCCGTTCTAATTAATACACACACTCCTCGATATCCAGTTCTTTTTAACACACACACACACTCCCCGATATCCAGTTCCGTTTCATACACACACTCCCCGATATCCAGTTCTATTAAATACACACAGTCCCCGATATCCAGTTCTGTTTAAGACACACACTCCCCGATATCCAGTTCTATTAAATACACACAGTCCCCGATATCCAGTTCTATTTAATACACACACTCCCCGATATCCAGTTCGAATTAATAAAAACACTCCCCGTTATCCAATTCTATTTAATAGATAAACACCCTCCGAGACCCAGTTCTATTTAATACACACACTGCCCGATATCCACTTCTAATTAATAAACACACTCCCAGATATCGAGTTCAATTTAATGCAAATACATTCCCAGATATCCAGTTCGACTTAATACAAACGCTCTCCCCGATATCCAGTTCTATTTATTACACACACTTCCCGATATCCAGTTCTATTTAATAAACACACTTCTCGATATCGAGTTCAATTTATTACACACACTCCCAGGTATCCAGTTCTATTTAATACAAACGCTCTATCCGATATCCAGTTCTATTTAATGCAAACACATACCCCGATATCCATTTCTATTTAATACAAAAACACTCTCCCCGTTAACCAGTTCTATTTAATACACACACTCCCGGATATCCAGTTCTAATTAATACACACACTCCCCGATATCCAGTTCTATTTCATAGACAAAGGCTCTCCCCGATATCCAGTTCTATTTAACACACACTCCCCGATATCCAGTTCTATTTAATACACACGCTCCCCGATATCCAGTTCTAATTAATACACACACTCCCCGATATCCAGTTCTGTTTAATACACAGACTCCCCGATTACCAGTCCTATTCAATAAACACACTCCCCGTATTCCAGTTCTATTTAACAGACAAACAAACTCCGATATCCAGTTCTATTTTATACAAACACACTCCCCGATATCCAGTTCTATTCAACTCACACACTCCCGATATCCAGTTCTATTTAATAGACAAACACTCACCGATATCCAGTCCCACTTAATACACACACTCCCCGATATTCAGTTCTGTTTAATACACACACTCCCCGAAAACCAGTTCTGTTTCATACACACACTCACCGAAATCCAGTTCTATTGAACACACAGACTCCCTGATATCGAGTTCTATTTAATACACACACTCCCCGATTACCAGTCCTATTCAATAAACACACTCCCCGTATTCCAGTTCTATTCAATAAACACACTCCCCGATATCCATTTCTATTTAATAGTCAAACACTCCCCGATATCCAGTTCTAATAAATACACACACTCCCCGATATCCAGTTCTATTCAATAAACACACTCCCCGATATCCATTTCTATTTAATAGTCAAACACTCCCCGATATCCAGTTCTATTTAATACAAACACACTCCCCAATATCCAGTTCTATTCAATAAACACACTCCCCGATATACATTTCTGTTTCATGCACACACTGCCCGATATCCAGTTCTATTTAATAAACACACTCCCCGATATCCAGTTCTATTTAATACACACACTTCCCGATATCCATTTCTAATTAATAGACAAATACTCCCCGATATCCAGTTCTATTTAATACACACAATCCCCGATATCCAGTTCTGTTTAATACACACACTCCCCGATATCCAGTTCTATTTAATACACACACTCCCCGATATCCAATTCTATTTAATACACAGACTCCCCGATATCCAGTTCTGTTTAATACACACACTCCCCGATATCCAGTTCTGTTTCATGCACACACTGCCCGATATCCAGTTCTATTTAATAAACACACTCCCCGATATCCAGTTCTACTTAGTAAACACACGCCCAGATATCTAGTTCTAATTAATGCAAATACATTCGGCGATATCCAGTTCTATTTATTAGACACACTCCGCGATATCCAGTTCTGTTTAATACCCACAGTCCCCGATATCCAGTTCTACTGAACAAACACACTTCCTGATATCCAGTTCTATTTAATACACAAACACACTCCCCGATATCCCGTTCGATTTAACACACACACTCCCCGATATCCAGTTCTATTTAATACACAAACACACTCCCCGATATCCCGTTCGATTTAACACACACACTCCCCGATATCCAGTTCTATTTAATACACAAACACTCTCCCCGATATCCAGTTCAATTTAATACAAACACTCACAGATATCCAGTTCTATTTAATACAAACACTCTCACCGATATCCAGTTCTATTTAATACAAACACTCTCCCCGACATCCAGTTCTGTGTGATACACACACTCCCCGATAACCAGTTATATTTATTACACAAACCCTCTCACCGATATCCAGTTCTATTTAGAACACACTCTCCCCGACATCCAGTTCTATTTAATACACACACTCCCTGATATCTATTTCTATTTAATAAACACTCTCTACCCAATATCCAGTTCTATTTAATGCACACACTCCCCGATATCCAGTTCTATTTAATACACAAACACACTCCCCGATATCCAGTTCTATTTAATACACTCTCCCCGATATCCAGTTCTATTTAATACAAACACTTTCCCCGATATCCAGTTCTATTTAATGCACACACTCCCCGATATCCAGTTCTATTTAATACACAAACACACTCCCCGATATCCAGTTCTATTTAATACACACACTCCCCGATATCCAGTTCTATTTAATACACACGCTCCCCGATATCCAGTTCTAATTAATACACACACTCCCCGATATCCAGTTCTGTTTAATACACAGACACCCCGATTACCAGTCCTATTCAATAAACACACTCCCCGTATTCCAGTTCTATTTAACAGACAAACAAACTCCGATATCCAGTTCTATTTTATACAAACACACTCCCCGATATCCAGTTCTATTCAACTCAAACACTCCCCGATATCCAGTTCTATTTAATACACGCACTACCGATATCCAGTTCTACTTAAGACACACACTCCCCGATATCCAGTTCTGTTTAATACACACACTCCCCGATAACCAGTTCTGTTTCATACATACACTCACCGATATCCAGTTCTATTGAACACACAAACTCCCTGATATCGAGTTCTATTTAATACACACACTCCCCGATTACCAGTCCTATTCAATAAACACACTCCCCGTATTCCAGTTCTATTGAATAAACACAGTCCCCGATATCCATTTCTATTTAATAGTCAAACACTCCCCGATATCCAGTTCTATTTAATACACACACTCCCCGATATCCAGTTCTATTCAATAAACACACTCCCCGATATCCATTTCTATTTAATAGTCAAACACTCCCCGACATCCAGTTCTATTTAATACACACACTCCCTGATATCTATTTCTATTTAATAAACACTCTTTACCCAATATCCAGTTCTATTTAATGCACACACTCCCCGATATCCAGTTCTATTTAATAAACAAACACACTCCCCGATATCCAGTTCTATTTAATACACTCTCCCCGATATCCAGTTCTATTTAATTCAAACACTTTCCCCGATATCCAGTTCTATTTAATGCACACACTCCCCGATATCCACTTCTATTTAATACACAAAAACACTCTCCGATATCCAGTTCTATTTAATACACACATAACCAGATAGCCAGTTCTATTTAATACAAACACACTCCCCGATATCCAGTTCTATATAATACACTCAATCCCCGATATCCAGTTCTATTTAATACACAAACACACTCCCCGATATCCAGTTCTATTTAATACACACACTCCCCGATATCCAGTTCTATTTAATACACACGCTCCCCGATATCCAGTTCTAATTAATACACACACTCCCCGATATCCAGTTCTGTTTAATACACAGACTCCCCGATTACCAGTCCTATTCAATAAACACACTCCCCGTATTCCAGTTCTATTTAACAGACAAACAAACTCCGATATCCAGTTCTATTTTATACAAACACACTCCCCGATATCCAGTTCTATTCAACTCACACACTCCCCGATATCCAGTTCTATTTAATAGACAAACACTCCCCGATATCCAGTTCTATTTAATACACGCACTACCGATATCCAGTTCTACTTAAGACGCACACTCCCCGATATCCAGTTCTGTTTAATACACACACTCCCCGATAACCAGTTCTGTTTCATACATACACTCACCGATATTCAGTTCTATTGAACACACAGACTCCCTGATATCGAGTTCTATTTAATACACACACTCCCCGATTACCAGTCCTATTCAATAAACACACTCCCCGTATTCCAGTTCTATTGAATAAACACAGTCCCCGATATCCATTTCTATTTAATAGTCAAACACTCCCCGATATCCAGTTCTATTTAATACACACACTCCCCGATATCCAGTTCTATTCAATAAACACACTCCCCGATATCCATTTCTATTTAATAGTCAAACACTCCCCGATATCCAGTTCTATTTAATACACACACTCCCCGATATCCATTTCTAATTAATAGACAAACACTCCCCGATATCCAGTTCTATTTAATACACACACTCCCCGATATCCAGTTCTGTTTAATACACACACTCCCCGATATCCAGTTCTATTTAATACACACACTCCCCGATATCCAGTTCTATTTAATACACAGACTCCCCGATATCCAGTTCTATTTAATAAACACACTCCCCGATATCCAGTTCTACTTAATAAACACACTCCCAGATATCTAGTTCTAATTAATGCAAATACATTCGCCGATATCCAGTTGTATTTATTAGACACACTCCGCGATATCCAATTCTGTTTATACCCACAGTGCCTGATATCCAGTTCTATTTAATACACACACACCCGATATCCAGTTCTATTTAATAAACACAGTCCCCGATATCCAGTTCTACTAAACAAACACACTTCCTGATATCCAGTTCTATTTAATACACAAACACACTCCCCGATATCCCGTTCGATTTAACACACACACTCCCCGATATCCAGTTCTATTTAACACACAAACACTCTCCCCGATATCCAGTTCAATTTAATACACACACTCACAGATATCCAGTTCTATTTAATACAAACACTCTCACCGATATCCAGTTCTATTTAATACAAACACTCTCCCCGACATCCAGTTCTATGTGATACACACACTCCCCGATACCCAGTTCTATTTATTACATAAACCCTCTCACCGATATCCAGTTCTATTTAATACAAGAACGCACTCCCCAATATCCAGTTATATTTAATACTAACACTTTCCCCGATATCCAGTTCTATTTAATACACGAACACTCTCCCCGATATCCAGTTCTATTTAATACACACACTCCCTGATATCTATTTCTATTTAATAAACACTCTCTACCCAATATCCAGTTCTATTTAATACACACACTCCCCGATATCCAGTTCTATTTAATACACAAACACACTCCCCGATATCCAGTTCTATTTAATACACTCTCCCCGATATCCAGTTCTATTTAATACAAACACTTTCCCCGATATCCAGTTCTATTTAATGCACACACTCCCCGATATCCACTTCTATTTAATACACAAAAACACTCTCCGATATCCAGTTCTATTTAATACACACATTCCCAGATAGCCAGTTCTATTTAATACAAACACACTCCCCGATATCCAGTTCTATATAATACACACACTCCCCGATATCCAGTTCTATTTAATACACACACTCCCCGATTTCCAGTTCAATTTAATTCACACACCCCCGGATATCCAGTTCTATTTAATACAAACACTCTCTCCGATATCCAGTTCTATTGAATACAAACACTCTCCCCGAAATGCAGTTCTAATTATTACACGCACTCCCCGATATCCAGTTCTATTTCATACACACACTCCCCAATATCCAGTTCTTTTTAATACACACGCCCCTTGATATCCAGTTCTATTTAATACACCCACTCCCCGATATCCAGTTCCATTTAATACAACCACTCCCCGATATGCAGTTCTATGTAATACACACACTCCCCGATATCCAGTTCTATTTAATACACACACTGCCCGATATCCAGATCTAATTTATACACACGCTCGCCGATATCCAGTTCGATTTATTACAAACACTCCCCGAGATCCAGTTCTATTTAATGCACACACTCCCAGATGTCCTGTTCTATTTACAATAAACACTCTCCCCGATATCCAGTTCTATTTAATACAAACACTCTCCACGATATCCAGTTCTATTAAAAACAAACACTCTCCCAGATATCCTGTTCTATTAAATACACACACTCCCCGATATCCAGATCTACTTATTAAACAAACTCCCCGATATCCAGTTCTCCTAAATACACACACTCCCCGATATCCAATTCTGTTTAATACACACACTCCCCGATATCCAGTTCTATTTAATACAAACACTCTCCCCGATATCCAGTTCTATTTAATACAAACACACTCCCTGATATCCAGTTGCATGTTATAAAGACACTCCCCGATATCCAGTTCTATTTATTACACACACTCCCCTCTATCCAGTTCTATTTAATACACAAACTCTCTCCCCGATATCCAGTTCTATTTATTACACACACTCCCCGATATCCAGTTCTGTTTAATACACACACTCCCTGATATCCAGTTCTATTTAATGCACCCACTCCCCGATATCCAGTTCTACTTAATAAACACACTCCCCGATATCCAGTACTGTTTAAAACACAAACGCACTCCCCGATATCCCTTTCTATTTAACACACACACTCCCCGATATCCAGTTCTAATTAATACACACACTCCCCGATATTCAGTTCTATTTAATACACAGACTCCCCGATAACCAGTTCTATTTTATAAACACACTCCTCAATATCCAGTTCTATTTAATACGCACACTCCCCGATATCCAGTTCGAATTAATGCACAGACTCCCCGATAACCAGTTCTATTTAATAAAAACACTCCCCGATATCCAATTCTATTTAATAGATAAACACCCTCCGAGACCCAGTTCTATTTAATACACACACTGCCCGATATCCACTTCTAATTAATAAACACACTCCCAGATATCGAGTTCAATTTAATGCAAATACATTCCCAGATATCCAGTTCTACTTAATACAAACGCTCTCCCCGATATCCAGTTCTATTTAATATAAACACATTCCCCGATATCCAGTTCTATTTAACAAAAAACACACTCTCCGATATCCAGTTCTAATTAATACACACACTCCCAGATATCCAGTTCTATTTAATACACACACTACCCGATAACCAGTTCAGTTTCATATACACACTCACCGATATCCAGTTCTATTGAACACACAGACTCCCTGATATCGAGTTATATTTAATACACACACTCCCCGATATCCAGTTCTATTCAATAAACACACTCCCCGATATCCATTTCTATTTAATAGTCAAACACTCCCCGATATCCAGTTCTATTTAATACACACACTCCCCGATATCCATTTCTCATTCATAGACAAACATTCCCAATATCCAGTTCTATTTAATACACACACTCCCCGATATCCAGTTCTGTTTAATGCACACACTCCACGATATCCAGTTCTATTTAATACACACACTCCCCGATATCCAGTTCTATTTAATACACACACTCCCCGATATCCAGTTCTATTTAATAAACACACTCCCCGATATCCAGTTCTACTTAACAAACACACTCCCAGATATCTAGTTCTAATTAATGCAAATACATTCGCCGATATCCAGTTCTATTTATTACAAACACTTCGCGATATCCAGTTCTATTTGATACACACACTCCCCGATAGCCAGTTCTATTTATTACACAAACACTCTCACCGATATCCAGTTCTATTTAGAACACACACTCCCCGATATCCAGTTCTATTTAATACACGAACACTCTCCCCGATATCCAGTTCTATTTAATACACACATTCCCTGATACCCAGTTCTATTTAATAAACACTCTCTACCCAATATCCAGTTCTATTTAATACACACACTCCCAGATATCCAGTTCTATTTAATACACAAACAAACTCCCCGATATCCAGTTCTATTTATTACACACACTCCCCGATATCCAGTTCCATTTAATACAGGAACACACTTCCAGATATCCAGTTCTATTTAATACACACTCTCCCCAATATCCGGTTATATTTAATACAAACACTTTCCCCAATATCCAGTTCTATTTAATACACAAACACGCTCCCCGATATCCAGTTCTATTTAATACAGAAACACTCTCCCCGATATCCAGTTCTAATTAATACACAAATGCACTCCCCGATATCCAGTTCTATTTAATACGCAAACACCCTCCCCGATATCCAGTTCTATTTAATACACACATTCCCAGATAGCCAGTTCTATTTAATACAAACACACTCCCCGATATCCAGTTCTATTTAATACACTCAATCCCCGATATCCAATTCCATTTAATATACGAACACACTCCCCGATATCTCGTTCTATTTAATACACACACTCCCCGATATCCAGTTCAAATAATTACACACACCCCCGGAAATCCAGTTCTATTCAATACAAACACTCTCTCCGATATCCAGTTCTATTAAATACAAACACTATCCCCGAAATGCAGTTCTAATTATTACATGCACTCCCCGATATCCAGTTCTATTTCATACACACACTCCCCAATATCCAGTTCTATTTAATACACCCACTCCCCGATATCCAGTTCTATTTAATACACACACACCCCGATATCCAGTTCTATTTAATACACACACTGCCCTATATCCAGATCTAAGTTATACACACGCTCCCCGATATCCAGTTCGATTTATTACAAACACTCCCCGAGATCCAGTTCTATTTAATACACACACTCCCAGATGTCCTGTTCTATTTCCTACATACACTCTCCCCGATATCCAGTTCTATTTAATACAAACACTCTCCACGAGATCCAGTTCTATTTAATACACACACTCCCAGATGTCCTGTTCTATTTCCTACATACACTCTCCCCGATATCCAGTTCTATTTAATACAAACACACTCCCCGATATCCAGTTCTATTTATTAAACACACTCCCCGATATCCAGTTCTACTAAATACACACATTCCCCGATAGCCAATTCTATTTAATGCACACACTCCCCGATATCCAGTTCTATTTAATACAAACAAACTCCCTGATATCCAGTTGTATTTAATACACACACTACCCGATATCCAGTTCTATTTATTACACACACTCCCCGATATCCAGTTCTATTTAATACACAAACTCTCTCCCCGATATCCAGTTCTATTTATTACACACACTCCCTGATATCCAGTTCTATTTTATACACACACTCTCCCCAACATCCAGTTCTATTTAATACACAAACACACTCCCCGATATCCACTTCTATTTAATACACTCTCCCCGATATCCAGTTCAATTTAATACACACACTCCCCGATATCCAGTTCTATTTAACACACGAAAACTCTCTCTGATATCCAGTTCGATTTAATACAAACATTCCCAGATAGCCAGTTCTATTTAATACAAACACACTCCCCGATATCCAGTTCTATTTAATACACACACTCCACGATATCCAGTTCTTTTTAATGCACAACCACTCTCCCCGATATCCAGTTCTATTTATTACACACAGTCCCCGATATCCAGTTCTATTTAATAAACACACTCTCATATAACCAGGTCTATTTAATACAAAACACTCTCACCGATATCCAGTTCTATTTAATACACACACTCCCCGATATCCAGTTCTATTTAATACACACACTCCCCGATATCCAGTTCTGTTTAACAAAAACACTCCCCGATATCCAGTTCTATTTCATACACACACTCCCAGATATCCAGTTCTTTTTAATACAAATACTCTCCCCGATATCCAGTTCTATTTAATACACACACTCACCGATATCCAGTTCTTTTTAATACTCACACTCCCCTATATCCAGTTCTATTCAATACACAAACACTCTCCCCAATATCAAGTTCTATTTAGAACACTCACTCCCCGATATCCAGTTCTATTTAATATAAGAACACACTCCCCGATATCGAGTTCTATTTCAAACAAACTCTCCCCAATATCCAGTTATATATAATAGTAACACTTTCCCCGATATCCAGTTCTATTTAATACACACTCTCCCCGATATCCAGTTCTATTTAATACACACACTCCCTGATATCCATTTCGATTTAATACACACACTCTCCCCAATATCCATTTCTAATTAATACACACACTCCGCGATATCCAGTTCTATTTAATATAAGAACACACTCCCCGATATCCAGTTCTATTTAATACACACACTCCCAGATATCCAGTTCTATTTAATATAAGAACACACTCCCCGACATCCAGTTCTATTTAAAACACACTCTCCCCAATATCCAGTTATATATAATAGTAACACTTTCCCCGATATCCAGTTCTATTTAATACACACTCTCCCCGAATTCCAGTTCTATTTAATACACACACTCCCTGATATCGATTTCGATTTAATATACACACTCTCCCCAATATCCATTTCTAATTAATACACACACTCCGCGATATCCAGTTCTATTTAACACACAAACACACTCCCCGATATCCAGTTCTATTTAATACAAACACTTTCACCGATATCCAGTTCTATTTAATGCACAGACTCCCCGATATCCAGTTCTATTTAACACACAAAAACACTCTCCGATATCCAGTTCTATTTAATGCACACACTCCCCGATATCCAGTTCTATTTAACACACAAAAACACTCCCCGATATCCAGTTCTATTTAATACACAAACACACTCCCCGATATCCAGTTCGATTTAATGCACACACTCCAAGATATCCAGTTCTATTTAAATACACACACTCCCCGATATCCAGTTATGTTCAACAAAAACACTCCCCGATATCCAGTTCTATTTAATACACACACTCCCTGATATCCATTTCTATTTAATACACACACTCTCCCCAATATCCAGTTCTATTTAATACACACACTCCGCGATATCCAGTTCTATTTAACACACAAAAACACTCCCCGATATCCAGTTCTATTTAATACACAAACACACTCCCCGATATCCAGTTCGATTTAATGCACACACTCCAAGATATCCAGTTCTATTTAATACACACACTCCCCGATATCCAGTTATGTTCAACAAAAACACTCCCCGATATCCAGTTCTATTTAATACAAACACTCTCCCCGATATCCAGTTCTATTTATTACACACACTTCCCGATATCCAGTTCGATTTAATACAAACACTCTCCCCGATATCCAGTTGTATTTATTACACACACTCCCCGATATCCAGTACTATTTAATGCACAAACTCTCTCCCCGATATCCAGTTCTATTTATTGCACTCACTCCCCGATATCCAGTTCTATTTCATACACACACTCCCAGATATCCAGTTCTTTTTAATACAAATACTCTCCCCGATATCCAGTTCCATTTAATACAAACACTCTCTCCGATATCAAGTTCTATTAAATACAAACACTCTCCCCGATATCCAGTTCTAATTATTACACGCATTCCCCGATATCCAGTTCTATTTAATACACACACTCCCCGATATCCAGTTCGTTTTAATACTCACGCTTCCCGATATCCAGTTCGATTCATTACACACACTCCCCGAAATCCAGTTCTATTTAATACACACACTGCCAGATGTCCTGTTCTATTTACGAGAACACTCTCCCCGATATCCAGTGCTATTTAATACAAACACTCCCAGATATCCAGTTCTATTTAATACAAACACTCTACCCGATATCCAGTTCTATGAAATACAAACACTCTCCCCGATATCCAGTTCTAATTAATACACACACACCCCGAAATCCACTTCTGTTTAATACACACACTCCCCGATAACCAGATCTATTTAATACACACACTCCCCGATATCCAGTTCTATTTAATACACACACTCACCGATATCCAGTTCTGTTTAATACACACACTACCCGATATCCAGTTCTATTTAATACACACACTCCCCGATATCCATTATATTCAATACAAACAGTCTCCCTGATATCCAGTTCTATTCAATACACACACTCCCAGATATCCAGTTCTATTTAATGCAAATACACTCCCCGATATCCAGTTCTATTTAATACACAAACACTCTCCCCAATATCAAGTTCTATTTGGAACACTCACTCCCCGATATCCAGTTCTATTTAATACAAGAACACAATCCCCGATATCCAGTTCTATTTAATACACACTCTCCCCAATATCCAGTTATATATAATAGTAACACTTTCCCCGATATCCAGTTCTATTTAATACACACTCTCCCCGATATCCAGTTCTATTTAATACACACACTCCCTGATATCCATTTCTATTTAATACACACACTCTCCCCAATATCCAGTTCTATTTAATACACACACTCCGCGATATCCAGTTCTATTTAATACACAAAAACACTCCCCGATATCCAGTTCTATTTAATACAGACACTCCCCGATATCCAGTTCTGTTTAACAAAAACACTCCCCGATATCCAGTTCTATTTAATACAAACACACTTCCCGATATCCAGTTCTATTTAATATAAACACTCTCCCCGATATCCAGTTCTATTTATTACACACACTCCCCGATATCCAGTTCTATTTCATACACACACTCCCAGATATCCAGTTCTTTTTAATACAAATACTCTCCCCGATATCCAGTTCTATTTAAAACACACACTCCCAGATATCCAGTTCTTTTTAATACAAATACTCTCCCCGATATCCAGTTCCATTTAATACAAACACTCTCTCCGATATCAAGTTCTATTAAATACAAACACTCTCCCCGATATCCAGTTCTAATTATTACACGCATTCCCCGATATCCAGTTCTATTTAATACAGACACTCCCCGATATCCAGTTCTGTTTAACAAAAACACTTCCCGATATCCAGTTCTATTTAATATAAACACTCTCCCCGATATCCAGTTCTATTTATTACACTAAATCTCTCCCCGATATCCAGTTCTATTTATTGCACTCACTCCCCGATATCCAGTTCTATTTCATACACACACTCCCAGATATCCAGTTCTTTTTAATACAAATACTCTCCCCGATATCCAGTTCTATTTAATGCACACACTCCCCGATATCGAGTTCTTTTTCATACACACACTCCCCGATATCCAGTTCTATTTAATACACACACTCCCCGATATCCAGTTCTATTTAATACACACACTTACCGATATCCAGTTCTTTTTAATACTCACACTCCCCTATATCCAGTTCTATTCAATACACAAACACTCTCCCCAATATCAAGTTCTATTTAGAACACTCACTCCCCGATATCCAGTTCTATTTAATATAAAAACACACTCCCCGATATCCAGTTCTATTTAAAACACACTCTCCCCAATATCCAGTTATATACAATAGTAACACTTTCCCCGATATCCAGTTCTATTTAATGCACACTCTCCCCGATATCCAGTTCTATTTAATACACACACTCCCTGATATCCATTTCGATTTAATACACACACTCTCCCCAATATCCATTTCTAATTAATACACACACTCCGCGATATCCAGTTCTATTTAATATAAGATCACACTCCCCGATATCCAGTTCTATTTAATACACACACTCCCAGATATCCAGTTCTATTTAATATAAGAACACACTCCCCGATATGCAGTTCTATTTAAAACACACTCTCCCCAATATCCAGTTATATATAATAGTAACACTTTCCCCGATATCCAGTTCTATTTAATACACACTCTCCCCGAATTCCAGTTCTATTTGATACACACACTCCCTGATATCCATTTCGATTTAATACACACACTCTCCCCAATATCCATTTCTAATTAATACACACACTCCCCGATATCCAGTTCTATTTAATACACTCTCCCCGATATCCAGTTCCATTTAATACAAACACTTTCCCCGATATCCAGTTCTATTTAATGCACACACTCCCCGATATCCAGTTCTATTTAACACACAAAAACACTCTCCGATATCCAGTTCTATTTAATACACACACTCCCCGATATCCAGTTCTATTTAACACACAAAAACACTCCCCGATATCCAGTTCTATTTAATACAAACACTCTCCCCGATATCCAGTTCTATTTATTACACACACTCCCCTATATCCAGTACTATTTAATACACAAACTCTCGCCCGATATCCAGTTCTATTTATTGCACTCACTCCCCGATATCCAGTTCTATTTAATACACACACTCCCAGATATCCAGTTCTTTTTAATGCAAATACTCTCTCCGATATCCAGTTCCATTTAATACAAACAATCTCTCCGATATCCAGTTCTATTAAATACAAACACTCTCCCCGATATCCAGTTCTAATTATTACACGCATTCCCCGATATCCAGTTCTATTTAATGGACACACTTCCCGATATCGAGTTCTTTTTAACACACACACTCCCAGATGTCCTGTTCTATTTACTAGAACACTCTCCACGATATCCAGTTCTATTAAATACAAATGCTCTCCCCGATATCCAGTTCGTTTTAATACTCACGCTTCCCGATATCCAGTTCGATTCATTACACACACTCCCCGAAATCTAGTTCTATTTAATACACACACTCCCAGATGTCCTGTTCTATTTACTAGAACACTCTCCACGATATCCAGTTCTATTAAATACAAATGCTCTCCCCGATATCCAGTTCTTTTAAATACACACACTCCCCGATATCAAATTCTATTTAATACACACACACCCCGATATCCAATTCTATTTAATACACACACTCCCCGATATCCAATTCTATTTAACTCACACACTCCCAGATATCCAGTTCTATATCGTTCACACACTCCCCGATATCCAGTTCTATTTATTGCACACTCTCCCCGATATCCAGTTACATTTAATACATGCACTCCCCGATATCCAATTCTATTTAATACACACACTCCCCGATATCCAGTTCTATTTAATTCACAAACTCCCCGATATCCAGTTCTATTTATTACTCACACTCCCCGATATCCAGTTCTATTTAAGAAACACACTCCCCTATATCCAGTTCTATTTAATAGACAAACTTTCTCCCCGATATCCAGTTCTATTTATTACTCACACTCCCCGATATCCAGTTCTATATAAGAACACACTCCCCGATATCCAGTTCTATTTAAAACATACTCTCCCCAATATCCAGTTATATATAATAGTAACACTTTCCCCGATATCCAGTTCTATTTAATACACACTCTCCCCGAATTCCAGTTCTATTTAATACACACACTCCCTGATATCCATTTCGATTTAATACACACACTCTCCCCAATATCCATTTCTAATTAATACACACACTCCCCGATATCCAGTTCTATTTAATACACTCTCCCCGATATCCAGTTCAATTTAATACAAACACTTTCCCCGATATCCAGTTCTATTTAATGCACACACTCCCCGATATCCAGTTCTATTTAACACACAAAAACACTCTCCGATATCCAGTTCTATTTAATACACACACTCCCCGATATCCAGTTATATTTAACACACAAAAACACTCCCCGATATCCAGTTCTATTTAATACAAACACTCTCCCCGATATCCAGTTCTATTTATTACACACACTCCCCTATATCCAGTACTATTTAATACACAAACTCTCGCCCGATATCCAGTTCTATTTATTGCACTCACTCCCCGATATCCAGTTCTATTTAATACACACACTCCCAGATATCCAGTTCTTTTTAATGCAAATACTCTCTCCGATATCCAGTTCCATTTAATACAAACAATCTCTCCGATATCCAGTTCTATTAAATACAAACACTCTCCCCGATATCCAGTTCTAATTATTACACGCATTCCCCGATATCCAGTTCTATTTAATGGACACACTCCCCGATATCGAGTTCTTTTTAATACACACACTCCCAGATGTCCTGTTCTATTTACTAGAACACTCTCCACGATATCCAGTTCTATTAAATACAAATGCTCTCCCCGATATCCAGTTCGTTTTAATACTCACGCTTCCCGATATCCAGTTCGATTCATTACACACACTCCCCGAAATCCAGTTCTATTTAATACACATACTCCCAGATGTCCTGTTCTATTTACTAGAACACTCTCCACGATATCCAGTTCTATTAAATACAAATGCTCTCCCCGATATCCATTTCTTTTAAATACACACACTCCCCGATATCAAATTCTATTTAATACACACACACCCCGATATCCAATTCTATTTAATACACACACTCCCCGATATCCAATTCTATTTAACTCACACACTCCCAGATATCCAGTTCTATATCGTTCACACACTCCCCGATATCCAGTTCTATTTATTGCACACTCTCCCCGATATCCAGTTACATTTAATACATGCACTCCCCGATATCCAATTCTATTTAATACACACACTCCCCGATATCCAGTTCTATTTAATTCACAAACTCCCCGATATCCAGTTCTATTTATTACTCACACTCCCCGATATCCAGTTCTATTTAAGAAACACACTCCCCTATATCCAGTTCTATTTAATAGACAAACTTTCTCCCCGATATCCAGTTCTATTTATGACACACACTCCCCGATATCCAGTTCCATTTAATACAGGAACACACTCCCAGATATCCAGTTCTATTTAATACACACTCTCCCCAATATGCGGTTATATTTAATAAAAACACTTTCCCCAATATCCAGTTCTATTTAATGCACAAACACACTCCCCGATATCCAGTTCTATTTAATACACAAACGCACTCCCCGATATCCAGTTCTATTTAATGCACACACTCCCTGATATCGAGTTATATTTAATTCATACACTCTCCTCAATATCCAGTTCTATTTAATACAAACACTTTCCCTGATATCCAGTTCTATTCAATAAACAAACACACTTCCCGATATCGAGTTCTTTTTGATACATACACTCCCAGATAGCCAGTTCGTTTTCATACTCACACTCCCCGATATCCAGCTCTTTTAAAACACACACTCTCCGATATCCAGTTCTATTTAATACACACACTCCCCGATATCCAGTTCTAATCAATACACACACTCTCCCCAATATCCAGTTCTATTTAATACACACACTCCTCGATATCCAGTTCTATTTAATACACAAACACACTCCCCGATATCTAGTTCTATTTAATACACACACTCCCCGATATCCAGTTCGAATTAAGACACAAACTCCCCGATATCCAGTTCTATTTACTGCACAAACACTCTCCCCGATATCCAGTTCTATTTAATACACACACTCCCAGATATCCAGTTCTATTTAATAGATAAACACTCTCCCCGATATCCAGTACTATTTAATACACACACTCCCCGATATCCAGTTCTAATTAATACACACAATCCCAGATATCCAGTTTTATTTACAAAGCACACTCCCCGATATCCCGTTCTATTTCATACACAAACACTCACCCCGACATCAAGTTCTATTTACGACACAGACTCCCCGATACCCAGTTCTAACTAATACACACTCCCCAATATCCAGTTCTATTTAAGACGCAGACTCCCCGATACCCAGTTCTATTCAATAAACACACTCCCCGATAACCATTTCTATTTAATAGACAAACACTGCCCGATATCCAGATCTGATTAATACACACACTCCCCGATATCCATTTCTATTTAATAGACAAACACTCCCCGATATCCAGTTCTATTTAATACACACACTCCCCGATATCCAGTTCTATCTAATACACATACTGCCCGATATCCAGTTCTATTTAATAAACACACTCCCCGATATCCAGTTCTACTTAATAAACACACTCCCAGATAACTAGTTCTAATTAATGCAAATACATTCCCCGATATCCAGTTCTATTTGATACACACACTCACCGATATCGAGCTCTATTTATTACATACACTCCCCGACATCCCGTTCTGTTTAATACACACACTCCCTGATATCCAGTTCTATTCAATACACACACTGCCCGATATCCAGTTCTATTTAATAAAGACACTCCCCGATATCCAGTTCTTCTGAATAAACACACTCCCCGATATCCAGTTCTATTTAAGACGCAAACACTCTCCCCGATATCCAGTTCTATTTAAAACACAAACACACTCCACGATATCCAGTTCCATTTAATACAAACACTCCCAGATATCCAGTTCTATTTAATACAAAAACTCTCCCCGATATCCACTTCTATTTAATACAAACACTCTCCCCGATATCCAGTTCTATTAAATACAAACACTCTCCCCGATATGCTGTTCTAATTAATACACACACACTCCGAAATCCACTTCTATTTAATACACACACTCCACGATATCAAGTTCTATTTATTGCACACACTCCCCGCTAGCCAGTTCTATTTAATACACAAACTCACCGATATCCAGTTCTGTTTAATACACACACTCCGCGATATCCAGTTCTATTTAATACACACACTCCCCATATCCAGGTCTATTTAATATAAACGGTCTCCCTGATGTCCAGTTCTATTTAATACACACACTCCCAGATATCCAGTTCTATTTTATGCAAATACACTCCCCGATATCCAGTTCTATTAAATACACACTCTCCCCGATATCCAGTTCTATTTAATACACACACTCCCTGATATCCATTTCAATTTAATACACACACTCTCCCCAATATCCAGTTCTAATTAATACACACACTCGCCGATATCCAGTTCTATTTAATACACAAACACACTCCCCGATATCCAGTTCGATTTAATACACACACTCCCCGATATCCAGTTCTATTTAATACACACACTCCCCGATATCCAGTTCTGTTTAACAAAAACACTCCCCGATATCCAGTAGTATTTAATACACAAACTCTCTCCCCGATATCCAGTTCTATTTATTGCACTCACTCCCCGATATCCAGTTCTATTTCATACACATACTCCCAGATATCCAGTTCTTTTTAATACAAATACTCTCCCCCATATCCAGTTCTATTTAATACAAACACTCTCTCCGATATCCAGTTCTATTAAATACAAACACTCTCCCCGATATGCAGTTCTAATTATTACACGCACTCCCCGATATCCAATTCTATTTAATGCACACACTCCCCGATATCGAGTTCTTTTTAACACACACACTCCCTGATCTCCTGTTCTATTTAATACACACATTCCCCGATATCCAGTTCTATTTAATACACACACTCCCCGATATCCAGCTCTTTTTAATACACACACTCCCCGATATCCAGTTCGTTTTAATACTCACACTCCCCGATATCCAGTTCGATTCTTTACACACACTCCCCGAAATCCAGTTCTATTTAATACACACACTCCCAGATGTCCTGTTCTTTTTACTGGAACATTCTCCCCGATATAGAATCATACAATCATAGAAGTTACAACATGGAAACAGGCCCTTCGGCCCAACATGTCCATGTCGTCCAGTTTATACCACTAAGCTAGTCCCAATTGCCTGCACTTGGCCCATATCCCTCGATACCCATCTTCCCCATGTAACTGTCCAAATGCTTTTTAAAAGACAAAATTGTACCCGCCTCTACTACTGCCTCTGGCAGCTCGTTCCAGACACTCACCACCCTTTGAGTGAAAAAATTGCCCCTCTGGATCCTTTTGTATCTCTCCCCTCTCACCTTAAATCTGTGCCCCCTCGTTATAGACTCCCCTACCTTTGGGAAAAGATTTTGACTATCGACCTTATCTATGCCCCTCATTATTTTATAGACTTCTATAAGATCACCCCTTAACCTCCTACTCTCCAGGGAATAAAGTCCCAGTCTGTCTAACCTCTCCCTGTAAGTCAAACCATCAAGTCCCGGTAGCATCCTAGTAAATCTTTTCTGCACTCTTTCTAGTTTAATAATATCCTTTCTATAATAGGGTGACCAGAACTGTACACAGTACTCCAAGTGTGGCCTCACCAATGCCCTGTACAACTTCAACAAGACATCCCAACTCCTGCATTCAATGTTCTGACCAATGAAACCAAGCATGCTGAATGCCTTCTTCACCACCCTATCCACCTGTGACTCCACTTTCAAGGAGCTATGAATCTGTACTCCTAGATCTCTTTGTTCTATAACTCTCCCCAACGCCCTACCATTAACGGAGTAGGTCCTGGCCCGATTCGATCTACCAAAATGCATCACCTCACATTTATCTAAATTAAACTCCATCTGCCATTCATCGGCCCACTGGCCCAATTTATCAAGATCCCGTTGCAATCCTAGATAACCTTCTTCACTGTCCACAATGCCACCAATCTTGGTGTCATCTGCAAACTTACTAACCATGCCTCCTAAATTCTCATCCAAATCATTAATATAAATAACAAATAACAGCGGACCCAGCACCGATCCCTGAGGCACACCGCTGGACACAGGCATCCAGTTTGAAAAACAACCCTCGACAACCACCCTCTGTCTTCTGTCGTCAAGCCAATTTTGTATCCAATTGGCTACCTCACCTTGGATCCCATGAGATTTAACCTTATGTAACAACCTACCATGCGGTACCTTGTCAAATGCTTTGCTGAAGTCCATGTAGACCACGTCTACTGCACAGCCCTCATCTATCTTCTTGGTTACCCCGTCAAAAAACTCAATCAAATTCGTGAGACATGATTTTCCTCTCACAAAACCATGCTGACTGTTCCTAATTAGTCCCTGCCTCTCCAAATGCCTGTAGATCCTGTCCCTCAGAATACCCTCCAACAACTTACCCACTACAGATGTCAGGCTCACTGGTCTGTAGTTCCCAGGCTTTTCCCTGCCGCCCTTCTGAAACAAAGGCACAACATTTGCTACCTTCCGAGCTTCAGGCACCTCACCTGTAGCGGTGGATGATTCAAATATCTCTGCTAGGGGACCCGCAATTTCCTCCCTAACCTCCCATAACGTCCTGGGATACATTTCATCAGGTCCCGGAGATTTATCCACCTTGATGCGCGTTAAGACTTCCAGCACCTCCTTCTCTGTAATATGTACACTCCTCAAGACATCACTATTTATTTCCCCAAGTTTCCTAACATCCATGCTTTCTCAACCGTAAATACCGATGTGAAATATTCATTCAGGATCTCACCCATCTCTTGTGGTTCCGCACTTAGATGACCTTGTTGATCCTTAAGAGGCCCTACTCTCTCCCTCGTTACCCTTTTGCCCTTTATGTATTTGTCGAGTGCTATTCAATACAAACACTCTCCACGATATCCAGTTCTATTAAAGACAAACACTCTCCCCAATATCCAGTTCTATTTAATACACAAACACACTCCCCGATATCTAGTTCTATTTAATACACACACTCCCCGATATCCAGATCTAATTAATGCACACACTCCCCGATATCCAGTTCTATTTACTGCACAAACACTCTCCCCGATATCCAATTCTATTTAATACACACAATCCCAGATATCCAGTTTTATTTACAAAGCACACTCCCCGATATCCCGTTCTATTTCATACACAAACACTCACCCCGACATCCAGTTCTATTTACTACACAGACTCCCCGATACCCAGTTCTAATTAATACACACTCCTCGATATCCAGTTCTATTTCAGACGCAGACTCCCCGATACCCAGTTCTATTCAATAAACACACTCCCCGATATCCAGTTCTATTTAACAGACAAACACCCTCCGATATCCAGTTCTATTTTATACAAACACACTCCCCGATATCCAGTTCTATTTAATAAACACACTCCCCGATATCCATTTCTATTTAATAGACAAACACTACCGATATCCAGTTCTGTTTAATACAAACATTCCCCGATATCCAGTTCTGTTTCATGCACACACTCCCCGATATCCAGTTCCATTTAACACTCAGACTCCCTGTTATCCATTTCTATTTAACACACACACTCCCCGATATCCAGTTGTATTTAATGAACACACTGCCCGATATCCAGATCTGATTAATACACACACTCCCTGATATCCAGTTCTATTTAATAAACACACTCCCCGATATCCAGTTCTATCTAATACACACACTGCCCGATATCCAGTTCTTTTTAATAAACACACTCCCCGATATCCAGTTCCACTTAATAAACACACTCCCAGATAACTAGTTCTAATTAATGCAAATACATTCCCCGATATCCAGTTCTATATGATACACACACTCACCGATATTGAGTTCTATTTATTACACACACTCCCCAACATCCAGTTCTGTTTAATACACACACTCCCTGATATCCAGTTCTATTTAATACACACACTGCCCGATATCGAGTTCTATTTAATAAAGACACTCCCCGATATCCAGTTCTTCTTAATAAACACACTCCCCGATATCCAGTTCTGTTTAAGACACAAACACTCTCCCTGATATCCAGTTCTATTTAATACACAAACACACTCCCCGATATCCAGTTCCATTTCATACAAACACTCCCAGATATCCAGTTCTATTTAATACACACACTCCCCGATATCCAGGTCTACTAATACAAACGGTCTCCCTGATATCCAGTTCTATTTAATATACACACTCCCAGATATCCAGTTCTATTTAATGCAAATACACTCCCCGAAATCCAGTTCAATTTAATACACAAACACTCTCCCCGATATCCAGTTCTATTTAGAACACACACTCCCCGATATCCAGTTCTATTTAATACAAGAACACACTCCCCGATATCC
Source organism: Heptranchias perlo (assembly GCF_035084215.1). Classification (NCBI taxonomy): domain Eukaryota; kingdom Metazoa; phylum Chordata; class Chondrichthyes; order Hexanchiformes; family Hexanchidae; genus Heptranchias; species Heptranchias perlo. The sequence continues at coordinate 54,999 of NW_027139276.1, forward strand.
AGTTCTATTTAATACACACTCTCCCCAATATCCAGTTATTTATAATAGTAACACTCTCCCCGATATCCAGTTCTATTTAATACACACACTCCCTGACATCCATTTCAATTTAATACACACACTCTCCCCAATATCCAGTTCTAATTAATACACACACTCCGCGATATCCAGTTCTATTTAATACACAAACACACTCCCCGATATCCAGTTCGATTTAATACACACACTCCCCGATATCCAGTTCTATTTAATACACACACTCCCCGATATCCAGTTCTGTTTTACAAAAACACTCCCCGATAACCAGTTCTATTTAATACAAACTCACTTCCCAATATCCAGTTCTATTTAATACAAACACTCTCCCCGATATCCAGTTCTATTTATTACACACACTCCCCGGTATCCAGTACTATTAAATACACAAACTCTCTCCCCGATATCCAGTTCTATTTATTGCACTCACTCCCCGATATCCAGTTCTATTTCATACACACACTCCCAGATATCCAGTTCTTTTTAATACAAATACTCTCCCCCATATCCAGTTCTATTTAATACACACACTCCCCGATATCCAGTTCTATTTAATACACACACTCCCCGATCTCCAGTTCTATTTAATACACACACTCCCCGATATCCAGTTTTATTTAATACACACACTCCCCGATATCCAGTTCTAATTAATACAAACACTCTCCCCGATATCCAGTTCGATTTAATACACACACAACCAGATATCCAGTTCGATTTAATACACACACACTCCCCGGTATCCAGTTCTATTTCATTCACAAACTCCCCGATATCCAGTTCGATTTATTACACACACTCCCCGATATCCAGTTCTATTTAATAAACGCACTCCCCTATATCCAGTTCTATTTAATAGACAAACTTTCTCCCCGATATCCAGTTCCATTTAATACAGGAACACACTCCCAGATATCCAGTTCTATTTAATACACACTCTCCCCAATATCCGGTTATATTTAATATAAACACTTTCCCCAATATCCAGTTCCATTTAATGCACAAACACACTCGCCGATATCAAGTTCTACTTAATACACAAACACTCTCCCCGATATCCAGTTCTATTTAATACACAAACGCACTCCCCGATATCCAGTTCTATTTAATACACACACTCCCTGATATCCAGTTCCATTTAATACATACACTCTCCTCAATATCCAGTTCTATTTAATACAAACACTTTCCCTGATATCCAGTTATATTTAATAGATAAACACACTCCCCGATATCCAGTTCTAATTAATACACACAATCCCAGATATCCAGTTTTATTTACAAAGCACACTCCCCGATATCCCGTTCCATTTCATGCACAAACACTCACCCCGACATCCAGTTCTATTTACAACACAGACTCCCCGATACCCAGTTCTAATTAATACACACTCCTCGATATCCAGTTCTATTTCAGACGCAGACTCCCCGATACCCAGTTCTATTCAATAAACACACTCCCCGATATCCAGGTCCATTTGATAGACAAACACCCTCCGATATCCAGTTCTATTTAATAGACAAACACTCCCCGATATCCAGTTCTCTTTAATACACACACTACCGATATCCAGTTCTATTTAATACACACACTCCCCGATATCCATTTCTATTTAATAGACAAACACTCCCCGATATCCAGTTCTATTTAATACACACACTACCGATATCCAGTTCTATTTAATACACACACTCCCCGTTATCCAGTTCTGTTTAATACACACATTCCCCGATATCCAGTTCTATTTCATGCACACACTCCCTGATATCCAGTTGTATTTAATGCACACACTGCCCGATATCCAGATCTGATTAATACACACTCTCCCTGATATCCAGTTCTATTTAATAAACACACTCCCTGATATCCAGTTCTATTTAATACACACACTCCCCGATATCCAGTTGTATTTAATGCACACACTGCCCGATATCCAGATCTGATTAATACACACACTCCCTGATATCCAGTTCTATTGAATAAACACACTCCCCGATATCCAATTGTACTTAATAAACACACTCCCAGATAACTAATTCTAATTAATGCAAATACATTCCCTGATATCCAGTTCTATTTGATACACACACTCACCGATATCGAGTTCTATTTATTACACACACTCCCCGACATCCAGTTCAGTTTAATACACACACTCCCTGATATCCAGTTCTATTTAATAATGACACTACCCGATATCCAGTTCTTCTTAATAAACACACTCCCCGATATCCAGTTCTACTTAAGACACAAACACTCTCCCCGATATCCAGTTCTATTTAATACACAGACACACTCCCCGATATCCAGTTCCATTTAATACAAACACTCCCAGATATCCAGTTCTATTTAATACAAAAACTCTCCCCGATATCCACTTCTATTTAATACAAACACTCTCCCCGATATACAGTTCTATTAAATACAAACACTCTCCCCGATATCCAGTTCTAATTAATACACGCACTCCCCGATATCAAGTTCTACTTATTGCACACACTCCCCGATATCCAGTTCGATTTAATACACAAATTCACCGATATCCAGTTCTGTTTAATACACACACTCCGCGATATCCAGTTCTATTTAATACACACACTCCCCGATATCCAGTTCTATTTAATACAAACGTTCTCCCTGATATCCAGTTCTATTTAATACACACACTCCCAGATATCCAGTTCTATTTAATACAAGAACACAGTCCCCGATATCCAGTTCTATTTAACACACACTCTGCCCAATATCCAGTTATATATAATAGTAACACTTTCCCCGATATCCAGTTCTATTTAATACACACTCTCCCCGATATCTAGTTCTATTTAATACACACACTCCCTGATATCCATTTCAATTTAATACACACACTCTCCCCAATATCCAGTTCTAATTAATACACACACTCCGCGATATCCAGTTCTATTTAATACACAAACACACTCCACCGATATCCAGTTCTATTTAATACACTCTCCCCGATATCCAGTTCCATTTAATACAAACTCTTTCCCCGATATCCAGTTCTATTTAAGACACACACTCCCCGATATCCAGTTCGATTTAAGACACACACTCCCCGATATCCAGTTCTTTTTAATGCACAACCACTCTCCCCGATATCCAGTTCTATTTATTACACACAGTCCCCGATATCCAGTTCTATTGAATAAACACACTCCCCGATATCCAATTGTACTTAATAAACACACTCCCAGATAACTAATTCTAATTAATGCAAATACATTCCCTGATATCCAGTTCTATTTGATACACACACTCACCGATATCGAGTTCTATTTATTACACACACTCCCCGACATCCAGTTCAGTTTAATACACACACTCCCTGATATCCAGTTCTATTTAATACACACACTGCCCGATATCCAGTTCTATTTAATAATGACACTCCCCGATATCCAGTTCTTCTTAATAAACACACTCCCCGATATCCAGTTCTATTTAAGACACAAACACTCTCCCCGATATCCAGTTCTATTTAATACACAGACACACTCCCCGATATCCAGTTCCATTTAATACAAACACTCCCAGATATCCAGTTCTATTTAATACAAAAACTCTCCCCGATATCCACTTCTATTTAATACAAACACTCTCCCCGATATACAGTTCTATTAAATACAAACACTCTCCCCGATATCCAGTTCTAATTAATACACGCACTCCCCGATATCAAGTTCTACTTATTGCACACACTCCCCGATATCCAGTTCGATTTAATACACAAATTCACCGATATCCAGTTCTGTTTAATACACACACTCCGCGATATCCAGTTCTATTTAATACACACACTCCCCGATATCCAGTTCTATTTAATACAAACGTTCTCCCTGATATCCAGTTCTATTTAATACACACACTCCCAGATATCCAGTTCTATTTAATACAAGAACACAGTCCCCGATATCCAGTTCTATTTAACACACACTCTGCCCAATATCCAGTTATATATAATAGTAACACTTTCCCCGATATCCAGTTCTATTTAATACACACTCTCCCCGATATCTAGTTCTATTTAATACACACACTCATTGATATCCATTTCAATTTAATACACACACTCTCCCCAATATCCAGTTCTAATTAATACACACACTCCGCGATATCCAGTTCTATTTAATACACAAACACACTCCACCGATATCCAGTTCTATTTAATACACTCTCCCCGATATCCAGTTCCATTTAATACAAACTCTTTCCCCGATATCCAGTTCTATTTAAGACACACACTCCCCGATATCCAGTTCGATTTAAGACACACACTCCCCGATATCCAGTTCTTTTTAATGCACAACCACTCTCCCCGATATCCAGTTCTATTTATTGCACACAGTCCCCGATATCCAGTTCTATTTAATAAACACACTCCCATATAACCAGTTCTATTTAATACAAAACACTCTCCCCGATAACCTGTTCTATTTATTACACATACTCCCCGATATCCAGTTCTATTTAATAAAAAACACACTCCCCGATATCCAGTTCTATTTAATACACACACTCCCCGATATCCAGTTCTATTTAATACACACACTCTCCTCAATATCCAGTTCTATTTAATATAAACACTTTCCCTGATATCCAGTTCTGTTTAATACACACACTCCCCGATAACCACTTCTATTTAATACACAAACACACTTCCCGATATCTAGTTCTTTTTCAGACACACACTCCACGATATCCATCTCTTTTAATACACACACTCCCCGATATCCAGTTCTAATTAATACACGCACTCTCCCCAATATCCAGTTCTATTTAATACACACACTCCCCGATATCCAGTTCTAATTAATACACGCACTCTCCCCAATATCTAGTTCTATTTAATACACACACTCCTCGATATCCAGTTCTATTTAATACACAAACACACTCCCTGATATCTAGTTCTATTTAATACACACACTCCCCGATATCCAGTTCTAATTAATACACACACTCCCCGATATCCAGTTCTATTTACTGCACAAACACTCTCCCCGATATCCAGTTCTATTTAATACACACACTCCCAGATATCCAGTTCTATTTAATAGATAAACACTCTCCCCGATATCCAGTACTATTTAATACACACACTCCCCGATATCCAGTTCTAATTAATACACACACTCCCAGATATCCAGTTTTATTTACAAAGCACACTCCCCGATATCCCGTTCCATTTCATGCACAAACACTCACCCCGACATCCAGTTCCATTTACGACACAGACTCCCCGATACCCAGTTCTAATTAATACACACTCCTCGATATCCAGTTCTATTTCAGACGCAGACTCCCCGATACCCAGTTCCATTCAATAAACACACTCCCCGATATCCAGGTCTATTTGATAGACAAACACCCTCCGATATCCAGTTCTATTTAATAGACAAACGCTCCCCGATATCCAGTTCTATTTAATACACACACTCCCCGATATCCAGTTCTGTTTAATACACACATTCCCCGATATCCAGTTCTATTTCATGCACACACTCCCCGATATCCAGTTCCATATAACACTCAGACTACCTGTTATCCATTTCTATTTAAAAAACACACTCCCCGATATCCAGTTGTATTTAATGCACACACTGCCCGATATCCAGATCTGATTAATACACACACTCCCTGATATCCAGTTCTATTTAATAAACACACTCCCTGATATCCAGTTCTATTTAATACACACACTCCCCGATATCCAGTTCTATCTAATACACACACTGCCCGATATCCAGTTCTATTTAATAAACACACTCCCTGATATCCAGTTCTATTTAATACACACACTCCCCGATATCCAGTTCTATCCAATACACACACTGCCCGATATCCAGTTCTATCTAATACACACACTGCCCGATATCCAGTTCTATTTAATAAACACTCTCCCCGATATACAGTTCTATTAAATACAAACACTCTCCCCGATATCCAGTTCTATTTGATACACACACTCACCGATATCGAGTTCTATTTAATACACACACTCCCCGATATCCATTTCTATTTAATAGACAAACACTCCCCGATATCCAGTTCTATTTAATACACACACTACCGATATCCAGTTCTATTTAATACACACACTCCCCGATATCCAGTTCTGTTTAATACACAAACTCCCCGATATCCAGTTCTAATTAATACACAAACTCCCAGATATCCAGTTTTATTTACAAAGCACACTCCCCGATATCCCGTTCTATTTCATACACAAACACTCACCCCGACATCCAGTTCTATTTACTACACACACTCCCCGATACCCAGTTCGAATTAATACACACTCCTCGATATCCAGTTCTATTTCAGACGCAGACTCCACTATACCCAGTTCTATTCAATGAACACACCCCAGATATCCAGTTCATTTTTAATAAACAAACACCCTCCGATATCCAGTTCTATTTAATACAAACACACTCCCCGATATCCAGTTCTATTTAATAAACACACTCCCCGATATCCATTTCTATTTAATAGACAAACACTCCCCGATATCCAGTTCTATTTAATACACACACTCCCCGATATCCAGTTCTGATTAATACACACACTCCCCGAGATCCAGTTCTATCTAATACACACACTGCCCGATATCCAGTTCTATCTAATACACACACTGCCCGATATCCAGTTCTATTTAATAAACACTCTCCCCGATATACAGTTCTATTAAATACAAACACTCTCCCCGATATCCAGTTCTATTTGATACACACACTCACCGATATCGAGTTCTATTTAATACACACACTCCCCGATATCCATTTCTATTTAATAGACAAACACTCCCCGATATCCAGTTCTATTTAATACACACACTACCGATATCCAGTTCTATTTAATACACACACTCCCCGATATCCAGTTCTGTTTAATACACAAACTCCCCGATATCCAGTTCTAATTAATACACAAACTCCCAGATATCCAGTTTTATTTACAAAGCACACTCCCCGATATCCCGTTCTATTTCATACACAAACACTCACCCCGACATCCAGTTATATTTACTACACACACTCCCCGATACCCAGTTCGAATTAATACACACTCCTCGATATCCAGTTCTATTTCAGACGCAGACTCCACTATACCCAGTTCTATTCAATGAACACACCCCAGATATCCAGTTCATTTTTAATAAACAAACACCCGCTATATCCAGTTCTATTTAATACAAACACACTCCCCGATATCCAGTTCTATTTAATAAACACACTCCCCGATATCCATTTCTATTTAATAGACAAACACTCCCCGATATCCAGTTCTATTTAATACACACACTCCCCGATATCCAGTTCTGATTAATACACACACTCCCCGAGATCCAGTTCTATCTAATACACACACTGCCCGATATCCAGTTCTATTTAATACACACACTCCCCGATATCCAGTTCGATCTAATACACACACTGCCCGATATCCAGTTCTATTTAATAAACACACTCCCCGATATCCACGTCTACTTAATAAACACACTCCCAGATAACTAGTTCTAATTAATGCAAATACATTCCCCGATATCCAGTTCTATTTGATACACACACTCAGCGATATCGAGTTCTATTTATTGCACACACTCCCCGACATCCCGTTTTGTTTAATACACACACTCCCTGATATCCAGTTCTATTTAATACACACACTGCCAGATATCCAGTTCTATTTAATACAAACAATCTCCCCGATATCCAGTTCTATTTATTACACACACTCCCCTATATCCAGTTCTATTTAACAGACAAACTTTCTCCCCCATATCCAGTTCTATTTATGACACACACTCCCCGATATCCAGTTCCATTTAATACAGGAACACACTCCCAGATATCCAGTTCTATTTAATACACACTCTCCCCAATATCCGGTTATATTTAATAAAAACACTTTCCCCAATATCCAGTTCCATTTAATGCACAAACACACTCCCCGATATCCAGTTCTATTTAATACACAAATTCACCGATATCCAGTTCTGTTTAATACACACACTCCGCGATATCCAGTTCTATTTAATACACACACTCCCCGATATCCAGTTCTATTTAATACAAACGTTCTCCCTGATATCCAGTTCTATTTAATACACACACTCCCAGATATCCAGTTCTATTTAATACAAGAACACAGTCCCCGATATCCAGTTCTATTTAACACACACTCTGCCCAATATCCAGTTATATATAATAGTAACACTTTCCCCGATATCCAGTTCTATTTAATACACACTCTCCCCGATATCTAGTTCTATTTAATACACACACTCATTGATATCCATTTCAATTTAATACACACACTCTCCCCAATATCCAGTTCTAATTAATACACACACTCCGCGATATCCAGTTCTATTTAATACACAAACACACTCCACCGATATCCAGTTCTATTTAATACACTCTCCCCGATATCCAGTTCCATTTAATACAAACTCTTTCCCCGATATCCAGTTCTATTTAAGACACACACTCCCCGATATCCAGTTCGATTTAAGACACACACTCCCCGATATCCAGTTCTTTTTAATGCACAACCACTCTCCCCGATATCCAGTTCTATTTATTGCACACCGTCCCCGATATCCAGTTCTATTTAATAAACACACTCACATATAACCAGTTCTATTTAATACAAAACACTCTCCCCGATAACCTGTTCTATTTATTACACATACTCCCCGATATCCAGTTCTATTTAATAAAAAACACACTCCCCGATATCCAGTTCTATTTAATACACACACTCCCCGATATCCAGTTCTATTTAATACACACACTCCCCGATATCCAGTTCTGTTTAACAAAAACACTCCCCGATATCCAGTTGTATTCAATACAAACACACTTCCCGTTATCCAGTTCTATTTAATACAAACAATCTCCCCGATATCCAGTTCTATTTAATTCACAAACTCCCCGATATCCAGTTCTATTTATTACACACACTCCCCGATATCCAGTTCTATTTAATATACACACTCCCCTATATCCAGTTCTATTTAACAGACAAACTTTCTCCCCGATATCCAGTTCTATTTATGACACACACTCCCCGATATCCAGTTCCATTTAATACAGGAACACACTCCCAGATATCCAGTTCTATTTAATACACACTCTCCCCAATATCCGGTTATATTTAATAAAAACACTTTCCCCAATATCCAGTTCCATTCAATGCACAAACACACTCCCCGATATCCAGTTCTATTTTATACACAAACACTCTCCCCGATATCCAGTTCTATTTAATACACAAACGCACTCCCCGATATCCAGTTCTTTTTAAAACACACACTCCCTGATATCCAGTTCTATTTAATGCACACACTCTCCTCAATATCCAGTTCTATTTAATATAAACACTTTCCCTGATATCCAGTTCTATTTAATACACACACTCCCCGATAACCACTTCTATTTAATACACAAACACACTTCCCGATATCTAGTTCTTTTTCAGACACACACTCCACGATATCCATCTCTTTTAATACACACACTCCCCGATATCCAGTTCTAATTAATACACGCACTCTCCCCAATATCCAGTTCTATTTAATACACACACTCCTCGATATCCAGTTCTATTTAATACACACACTCCCCGATATCCAGTTCTAATTAATACACGCACTCTCCCCAATATCCAGTTCTATTTAATACACACACTCCTCGATATCCAGTTCTATTTAATACACAAACACACTCCCTGATATCTAGTTCTATTTAATACACACACTCGCCGATATCCAGTTCTAATTAATACACACACTCCCCGATATCCAATTCTATTTACTGCACAAACACTCTCCCCGATATCCAGTTCTATTTAATACACACACTCCCAGATATCCAGTTCTATTTAATAGATAAACACTCTCCCCGATATCCAGTACTATTTAATACACACACTCCCCGATACCCAGTTCTAATTAATACACACTCCTCGATATCCAGTTCTATTTCAGACGCAGACTCCCCGATACCCAGTTCCATTCAATAAACACACTCCCCGATATCCAGGTCAATTTGATAGACAAACACCCTCCGATATCCAGTTCTATTTAATAGACAAACGCTCCCCGATATCCAGTTCTATTTAATACACACACTCCCCGATATCCATTTCTGTTTAATACACACATTCCCCGATATCCAGTTCTATTTCATGCACACACTCCCCGATATCCAGTTCCATATAACACTCAGACTACCTGTTATCCATTTCTATTTAAAAAACACACTCCCCGATATCCAGTTGTATTTAATGCACACACTGCCCGATATCCAGATCTGATTAATACACACACTCCCTGATATCCAGTTCTATTTAATAAACACACTCCCTGATATCCAGTTCTATTTAATACACACACTCCCCGATATCCAGTTCTATCTAATACACACACTGCCCGATATCCAGTTCTATTTAATAAACACACTCCCTGATATCCAGTTCTATTTAATACACACACTCCCCGATATCCAGTTCTATCCAATACACACACTGCCCGATATCCAGTTCTATCTAATACACACACTGCCCGATATCCAGTTCTATTTAATAAACACTCTCCCCGATATACAGTTCTATTAAATACAAACACTCTCCCCGATATCCAGTTCTATTTGATACACACACTCACCGATATCGAGTTCTATTTAATACACACACTCCCCGATATCCATTTCTATTTAATAGACAAACACTCCCCGATATCCAGTTCTATTTAATACAAACAATCTCCCCGATATCCAGTTCTATTTAATTCACAAACTCCCCGATATCCAGTTCTATTTATTACACACACTCCCCGATATCCAGTTCTATTTAATATACACACTCCCCTATATCCAGTTCTATTTAACAGACAAACTTTCTCCCCGATATCCAGTTCTATTTATGACACACACTCCCCGATATCCAGTTCCATTTAATACAGGAACACACTCCCAGATATCCAGTTCTATTTAATACACACTCTCCCCAATATCCGGTAATATTTAATAAAAACACTTTCCCCAATATCCAGTTCCATTCAATGCACAAACACACTCCCCGATATCCAGTTCTATTTTATACACAAACACTCTCCCCGATATCCAGTTCTATTTAATACACAAACGCACTCCCCGATATCCAGTTCTTTTTAAAACACACACTCCCTGATATCCAGTTCTATTTAATGCACACACTCTCCTCAATATCCAGTTCTATTTAATATAAACACTTTCCCTGATATCCAGTTCTATTTAATACACACACTCCCCGATAACCACTTCTATTTAATACACAAACACACTTCCCGATATCTAGTTCTTTTTCAGACACACACTCCACGATATCCATCTCTTTTAATACACACACTCCCCGATAGCCAGTTCTAATTAATACACGCACTCTCCCCAATATCCAGTTCTATTTAATACACACACTCCTCGATATCCAGTTCTATTTAATACACACACTCCCCGATATCCAGTTCTAATTAATACACGCACTCTCCCCAATATCCAGTTCTATTTAATACACACACTCCTCGATATCCAGTTCTATTTAATACACAAACACACTCCCTGATATCTAGTTCTATTTAATACACACACTCGCCGATATCCAGTTATAATTAATACACACACTCCCCGATATCCAGTTCTATTTACTGCACAAACACTCTCCCCGATATCCAGTTCTATTTAATACACACACTCCCAGATATCCAGTTCTATTTAATAGATAAACACTCTCCCCGATATCCAGTACTATTTAATACACACACTCCCCGATATCCAGTTTTATTTACAAAGCACACTCCCCGATATCCCGTTCCATTTCATGCACAAACACTCACCCCGACATCCAGTTCCATTTACGACACAGACTCCCCGATACCCAGTTCTAATTAATACACACTCCTCGATATCCAGTTCAATTTCAGACGCAGACTCCCCGAAACCCAGTTCCATTCAATAAACACACTCCCCGATATCCAGGTCTATTTGATAGACAAACACCCTCCGATATCCAGTTCTATTTAATAGACAAACGCTCCCCGATATCCAGTTCTATTTAATACACACACTCCCCGATATCCAGTTCTGTTTAATACACACATTCCCCGATATCCAGTTCTATTTCATGCACACACTCCCCGATATCCAGTTCCATATAACACTCAGACTACCTGTTATCCATTTCTATTTAAAAAACACACTCCCCGATATCCAGTTGTATTTAATGCACACACTGCCCGATATCCAGATCTGATTAATACACACACTCCCTGATATCCAGTTCTATTTAATAAACACACTCCCTGATATCCAGTTCTATTTAATACACACACTCCCCGATATCCAGTTCTATCTAATACACACACTGCCCGATATCCAGTTCTATTTAATAAACACACTCCCTGATATCCAGTTCTATTTAATACACACACTCCCCGATATCCAGTTCTATCCAATACACACACTGCCCGATATCCAGTTCTATCTAATAAACACTCTCCCCGATATACAGTTCTATTAAATACAAACACTCTCCCCGATATCCAGTTCTATTTGATACACACACTCACCGATATCGAGTTCTATTTAATACACACACTCCCCGATATCCATTTCTATTTAATAGACAAACACTCCCCGATATCCAGTTCTATTTAATACACACACTACCGATATCCAGTTCTATTTAATACACACACTCCCCGATATCCAGTTCTGTTTAATACACAAACTCCCCGATATCCAGTTCTAATTAATACACAAACTCCCAGATATCCAGTTTTATTTACAAAGCACACTCCCCGATATCCCGTTCTATTTCATACACAAACACTCACCCCGACATCCAGTTCTATTTACTACACACACTCCCCGATACCCAGTTCGAATTAATACACACTCCTCGATATCCAGTTCTATTTCAGACGCAGACTCCACTATACCCAGTTCTATTCAATGAACACACCCCAGATATCCAGTTCATTTTTAATAAACAAACACCCTCCGATATCCAGTTCTATTTAATACAAACACACTCCCCGATATCCAGTTCTATTTAATAAACACACTCCCCGATATCCATTTCTATTTAATAGACAAACACTCCCCGATATCCAGTTCTATTTAATACACACACTCCCCGATATCCAGTTCTGATTAATACACACACTCCCCGAGATCCAGTTCTATCTAATACACACACTGCCCGATATCCAGTTCTATCTAATACACACACTGCCCGATATCCAGTTCTATTTAATAAACACTCTCCCCGATATACAGTTCTATTAAATACAAACACTCTCCCCGATATCCAGTTCTATTTGATACACACACTCACCGATATCGAGTTCTATTTAATACACACACTCCCCGATATCCATTTCTATTTAATAGACAAACACTCCCCGATATCCAGTTCTATTTAATACACACACTACCGATATCCAGTTCTATTTAATACACACACTCCCCGATATCCAGTTCTGTTTAATACACAAACTCCCCGATATCCAGTTCTAATTAATACACAAACTCCCAGATATCCAGTTTTATTTACAAAGCACACTCCCCGATATCCCGTTCTATTTCATACACAAACACTCACCCCGACATCCAGTTCTATTTACTACACACACTCCCCGATACCCAGTTCGAATTAATACACACTCCTCGATATCCAGTTCTATTTCAGACGCAGACTCCACTATACCCAGTTCTATTCAATGAACACACCCCAGATATCCAGTTCATTTTTAATAAACAAACACCCGCCGATATCCAGTTCTATTTAATACAAACACACTCCCCGATATCCAGTTCTATTTAATAAACACACTCCCCGATATCCATTTCTATTTAATAGACAAACACTCCCCGATATCCATTTCTATTTAATAGACAAACACTCCCCGATATCCAGTTCTATTTAATACACACACTCCCCGATATCCAGTTCTGATTAATACACACACTCCCCGAGATCCAGTTCTATCTAATACACACACTGCCCGATATCCAGTTCTATTTAATACACACACTCCCCGATATCCAGTTCGATCTAATACACACACTGCCCGATATCCAGTTCTATTTAATAAACACACTCCCCGATATCCACGTCTACTTAATAAACACACTCCCAGATAACTAGTTCTAATTAATGCAAATACATTCCCCGATATCCAGTTCTATTTGATACACACACTCAGCGATATCGAGTTCTATTTATTGCACACACTCCCCGACATCCCGTTTTGTTTAATACACACACTCCCTGATATCCAGTTCTATTTAATACACACACTGCCAGATATCCAGTTCTATTTAATACAAACAATCTCCCCGATATCCAGTTCTATTTATTACACACACTCCCCTATATCCAGTTCTATTTAACAGACAAACTTTCTCCCCCATATCCAGTTCTATTTATGACACACACTCCCCGATATCCAGTTCCATTTAATACAGGAACACACTCCCAGATATCCAGTTCTATTTAATACACACTCTCCCCAATATCCGGTTATATTTAATAAAAACACTTTCCCCAATATCCAGTTCCATTTAATGCACAAACACACTCCCCGATATCCAGTTCTATTTAATACACAAATTCACCGATATCCAGTTCTGTTTAATACACACACTCCGCGATATCCAGTTCTATTTAATACACACACTCCCCGATATCCAGTTCTATTTAATACAAACGTTCTCCCTGATATCCAGTTCTATTTAATACACACACTCCCAGATATCCAGTTCTATTTAATACAAGAACACAGTCCCCGATATCCAGTTCTATTTAACACACACTCTGCCCAATATCCAGTTATATATAATAGTAACACTTTCCCCGATATCCAGTTCTATTTAATACACACTCTCCCCGATATCTAGTTCTATTTAATACACACACTCATTGATATCCATTTCAATTTAATACACACACTCTCCCCAATATCCAGTTCTAATTAATACACACACTCCGCGATATCCAGTTCTATTTAATACACAAACACACTCCACCGATATCCAGTTCTATTTAATACACTCTCCCCGATATCCAGTTCCATTTAATACAAACTCTTTCCCCGATATCCAGTTCTATTTAAGACACACACTCCCCGATATCCAGTTCGATTTAAGACACACACTCCCCGATATCCAGTTCTTTTTAATGCACAACCACTCTCCCCGATATCCAGTTCTATTTATTGCACACAGTCCCCGATATCCAGTTCTATTTAATAAACACACTCCCATATAACCAGTTCTATTTAATACAAAACACTCTCCCCGATAACCTGTTCTATTTATTACACATACTCCCCGATATCCAGTTCTATTTAATAAAAAACACACTCCCCGATATCCAGTTCTATTTAATACACACACTCCCCGATATCCAGTTCTATTTAATACACACACTCCCCGATATCCAGTTCTGTTTAACAAAAACACTCCCCGATATCCAGTTGTATTCAATACAAACACACTTCCCGTTATCCAGTTCTATTTAATACAAACAATCTCCCCGATATCCAGTTCTATTTAATTCACAAACTCCCCGATATCCAGTTCTATTTATTACACACACTCCCCGATATCCAGTTCTATTTAATATACACACTCCCCTATATCCAGTTCTATTTAACAGACAAACTTTCTCCCCGATATCCAGTTCTATTTATGACACACACTCCCCGATATCCAGTTCCATTTAATACAGGAACACACTCCCAGATATCCAGTTCTATTTAATACACACTCTCCCCAATATCCGGTTATATTTAATAAAAACACTTTCCCCAATATCCAGTTCCATTCAATGCACAAACACACTCCCCGATATCCAGTTCTATTTTATACACAAACACTCTCCCCGATATCCAGTTCTATTTAATACACAAACGCACTCCCCGATATCCAGTTCTTTTTAAAACACACACTCCCTGATATCCAGTTCTATTTAATGCACACACTCTCCTCAATATCCAGTTCTATTTAATATAAACACTTTCCCTGATATCCAGTTCTATTTAATACACACACTCCCCGATAACCACTTCTATTTAATACACAAACACACTTCCCGATATCTAGTTCTTTTTCAGACACACACTCCACGATATCCATCTCTTTTAATACACACACTCCCCGATATCCAGTTCTAATTAATACACGCACTCTCCCCAATATCCAGTTCTATTTAATACACACACTCCTCGATATCCAGTTCTATTTAATACACACACTCCCCGATATCCAGTTCTAATTAATACACGCACTCTCCCCAATATCCAGTTCTATTTAATACACACACTCCTCGATATCCAGTTCTATTTAATACACAAACACACTCCCTGATATCGAGTTCTATTTAATACACACACTCGCCGATATCCAGTTCTAATTAATACACACACTCCCCGATATCCAGTTCTATTTACTGCACAAACACTCTCCCCGATATCCAGTTCTATTTAATACACACACTCCCAGATATCCAGTTCTATTTAATAGATAAACACTCTCCCCGATATCCAGTACTATTTAATACACACACTCCCCGATACCCAGTTCTAATTAATACACACTCCTCGATATCCAGTTCTATTTCAGACGCAGACTCCCCGATACCCAGTTCCATTCAATAAACACACTCCCCGATATCCAGGTCTATTTGATAGACAAACACCCTCCGATATCCAGTTCTATTTAATAGACAAACGCTCCCCGATATCCAGTTCTATTTAATACACACACTCCCCGATATCCAGTTCTGTTTAATACACACATTCCCCGATATCCAGTTCTATTTCATGCACACACTCCCCGATATCCAGTTCCATATAACACTCAGACTACCTGTTATCCATTTCTATTTAAAAAACACACTCCCCGATATCCAGTTGTATTTAATGCACACACTGCCCGATATCCAGATCTGATTAATACACACACTCCCTGATATCCAGTTCTATTTAATAAACACACTCCCTGATATCCAGTTCTATTTAATACACACACTCCCCGATATCCAGTTCTATTTAATACACACACTCCCCGATATCCAGTTCTGATTAATACACACACTCCCCGAGATCCAGTTCTATCTAATACACACACTGCCCGATATCCAGTTCTATCTAATACACACACTGCCCGATATCCAGTTCTATTTAATAAACACTCTCCCCGATATACAGTTCTATTAAATACAAACACTCTCCCCGATATCCAGTTCTATTTGATACACACACTCACCGATATCGAGTTCTATTTAATACACACACTCCCCGATATCCATTTCTATTTAATAGACAAACACTCCCCGATATCCAGTTCTATTTAATACACACACTACCGATATCCAGTTCTATTTAATACACACACTCCCCGATATCCAGTTCTGTTTAATACACAAACTCCCCGATATCCAGTTCTAATTAATACACAAACTCCCAGATATCCAGTTTTATTTACAAAGCACACTCCCCGATATCCCGTTCTATTTCATACACAAACACTCACCCCGACATCCAGTTCTATTTACTACACACACTCCCCGATACCCAGTTCGAATTAATACACACTCCTCGATATCCAGTTCTATTTCAGACGCAGACTCCACTATACCCAGTTCTATTCAATGAACACACCCCAGATATCCAGTTCATTTTTAATAAACAAACACCCGCCGATATCCAGTTCTATTTAATACAAACACACTCCCCGATATCCAGTTCTATTTAATAAACACACTCCCCGATATCCATTTCTATTTAATAGACAAACACTCCCCGATATCCAGTTCTATTTAATACACACACTCCCCGATATCCAGTTCTGATTAATACACACACTCCCCGAGATCCAGTTCTATCTAATACACACACTGCCCGATATCCAGTTCTATTTAATACACACACTCCCCGATATCCAGTTCGATCTAATACACACACTGCCCGATATCCAGTTCTACTTAATAAACACACTCCCAGATAACTAGTTCTAATTAATGCAAATACATTCCCCGATATCCAGTTCTATTTGATACACACACTCAGCGATATCGAGTTCTATTTATTGCACACACTCCCCGACATCCCGTTTTGTTTAATACACACACTCCCTGATATCCAGTTCTATTTAATACACACACTGCCAGATATCCAGTTCTATTTAATACAAACAATCTCCCCGATATCCAGTTCTATTTATTACACACACTCCCCTATATCCAGTTCTATTTAACAGACAAACTTTCTCCCCCATATCCAGTTCTATTTATGACACACACTCCCCGATATCCAGTTCCATTTAATACAGGAACACACTCCCAGATATCCAGTTCTATTTAATACACACTCTCCCCAATATCCGGTTATATTTAATAAAAACACTTTCCCCAATATCCAGTTCCATTCAATGCACAAACACACTCCCCGATATCCAGTTCTATTTAATACACAAACACTCTCCCCGATATCCAGTTCTATTTAATACACAAACGCACTCCCCGATATCCAGTTCTATTTAAAACACACACTCCCTGATATCCAGTTCTATTTAATGCATGCACTCTCCTCAACATCCAGTTCTATTTAATATAAACACTTTCCCTGATATCCAGTTCTATTTAATACACACACTCCCCGATAACCACTTCTATTTAATACACAAACACACTTCCCGATATCTAGTTCTTTTTCAGACACACACTCCCAGATATCCAGTTCGTTTTAATACTCACACTGCCAGATATCCAGTTCTATTTAATAAAGACACTCCCCGATATCCAGTTCTTCTTAATAAACACACTCCCCGATATCCAGTTCCATTTAAGACACAAACACTCTCCCCGATATCCAGTTCTATTTAATACACAAACACACTCCCCGATATCCAGTTCCATTTAATACAAACACTCCCAGATATCCAGTTCTATTTAATTCAAAAACTCTCCCCGATATCAACTTCTAATTAATACACACACTCCCCGATATGCAGTTCTATTTACTGCACAAACACTCTCCCCGATATCCAGTTCTATTTAATACACACACTCCCAGATATCCAGTTCTATTTAACAGATAAACACTCTCCCCGATATCCAGTTCTATTTAATACACACACTCCCAGATATCCAGTTTTATTTACAAAGCACACTCCCCGATATCCCGTTCCATTTCATGCACAAACACTCACCCCGACATCCAGTTCTATTTACTACACAGACTCCCCGATACCCAGTTCTCATTAATACACACTCCTCGATATCCAGTTCTATTTCAGACGCAGACTCCCCGATACCCAGTTCTATTCAATAAACACACTCCCCGATATCCAGGTCTATTTGATAGACAAACACCCTCCGATATCCAGTTCTATTTAATAGACAAACACTCCCCGATATCCAGTTCTATTTAATACACACACTCCCCGATATCCATTTCTAATTAATACACACACTACCGATATCCAGTTCTATTTAATACACACACTCCCCGATATCCAGTTCTGTTTAATACACACATTCCCCGATATCCAGTTCTATTTCATGCACACACTCCCCGATATCCAGTTCCATTTAACACTCAGACTCCCTGTTATCCATTTCTATTTAAAAAACATACTCCCCGATATCCAGTTGTATTTAATGCACACACTGCCCGATATCCAGATCTGATTAATACACACACTCCCTGATATCCAGTTCTATTTAATAAACACACTCCCTGATATCCAGTTCTATTTAATACACACACTCCCCGATATCCAGTTCTATCTAATACACACACTGCCCGATATCCAGTTCTATCTAATACACACACTGCCCGATATCCAGTTCTATTTAATAAACACTCTCCCCGATATACAGTTCTATTAAATACAAACACTCTCCCCGATATCCAGTTCTAATTAATACACACACTCCGAAATCCACTTCTATTTAATACACACACTCCCCGATATCCATTTCTATTTAATAGACAAACACTCCCCGATATCCAGTTCTATTTAATACACACACTACCGATATCCAGTTCTATTTAATACACACACTCCCCGATATCCAGTTCTGTTTAATACACAAGCTCCCCGATATCCAGTTCTAATTAATACACAAACTCCCAGATATCCAGTTTTATTTACAAAGCACACTCCCCGATATCCCGTTCTATTTCATACACAAACACTCACCCCGACATCCAGTTCTATTTACGACACAGACTCCCCGATACCCAGTTCGAATTAATACACACTCCTCGATATCCAGTTCTATTTCAGACGCAGACTCCACTATACCCAGTTCTATTCAATGAACACACCCCAGATATCCAGTTCATTTTTAATAAACAAACACCCTCCGATATCCAGTTCTATTTAATACAAACACACTCCCCGATATCCAGTTCTATTTAATAAACACACTCCCCGATATCCATTTCTATTTAATAGACAAACACTCCCCGATATCCAGTTCTATTTAATACACACACTCCCCGATATCCAGTTCTGATTAATACACACACTCCCCGAGATCCAGTTCTATCTAATACACACACTGCCCGATATCCAGTTCTATTTAATACACACACTCCCCGATATCCAGTTCGATCTAATACACACACTGCCCGATATCCAGTTCTATTTAATAAACACACTCCCCGATATCCACGTCTACTTAATAAACACACTCCCAGATAACTAGTTCCAATTAATGCAAATACATTCCCCGATATCCAGTTCTATTTGATACACACACTCAGCGATACCGAGTTCTATTTATTGCACACACTCCCCGACATCCCGTTTTGTTTAATACACACACTCCCTGATATCCACTTCTATTTAATACACACACTGCCAGATATCCAGTTCTATTTAATACAAACAATCTCCCCGATATCCAGTTCTATTTAATTCACAAACTCCCCGATATCCAGTTCTATTTATGACACACACTCCCCGATATCCAGTTCCATTTAATACAGGAACACACTCCCAGATATCCAGTTCTATTTAATACACACTCTCCCCAATATCCGGTTATATTTAATAAAAACACTTTCCCCAATATCCAGTTCCATTTAATGCACAAACACACTCCCCGATATCCAGTTCTATTTGATACACAAACACTCTCCCCGATATCCAGTTCTATTTAATACACAAACGCACTCCCCGATATCCAGTTCTATTTAAAACACACACTCCCTGATATCCAGTTCTATTTAATGCATACACTCTCCTCAACATCCAGTTCTATTTAATATAAACACTTTCCCTGATATCCAGTTCTATTTAATACACACACTCCCTGATAACCACTTCTATTTAATACACAAACACACTTCCCGATATCTAGTTCTTTTTCAGACACACACGCCAGATATCCAGTTCGTTTTAATACTCACACTGCCAGATATCCAGTTCTATTTAATAAAGACACTCCCCGATATCCAGTTCTTCATAATAAACATACTCCCCGATATCCAGTTCCATTTAAGACACAAACACTCTCCCCGATATCCAGTTCTATTTAATACACAAACACACTCCCCGATATCCAGTTCCATTTAATACAAACACTCCCAGATATCCAGTTCTATTTAATACAAAAACTCTGCCCGATATCCACTTCTATTTAATACAAACACTCTCCCCGATATCCAGTTCTATTAAATACAAACACTCTCCCCGATATCCAGTTCTAATTAATACACACACACTCCGAAATCCACTTCTATTTAATACACACACTCCACGATATCAACTTCCATTTATTGCACACACTCCCCGATATCCAGTTCTATTTAATACACAAACTCACCGATATCCAGTTCTGTTTAATACACACACTCCGAGATATCCAGTTCTATTTAATACTAACACTCCCCGATATCCAGTTCTATTTAATACAATCGGTCTCCCTGATATCCAGTTCTATTTAATATACACACTCCCAGATATCCAGTTCTATTTAATGCAAATACACTCCCCGATATCCAGTTCAATTTAATACACAAACACTCTCCCCGATATCCAGTTCTATTTAGAACACACACTCCCCGATATCCAGGTCTATTTAATACGAGAACACACTCCCCGATATGCAGTTCTATTTAATACACACTCTCCCCAATATCCAGTTATATATAATAGTAACACTCTCCCCGATATCCAGTTCTATTTAATACACACACTCCCTGATATCCATTTCAATTTAATACACACACTCTCCCCAATATCCAGTTCTAGTTCATACACACACTCCGCGATATCCAGTTCTATTTAATACACAAACACAATCCCCGATATCCAGTTATATTTAATACACACACTCCCCGATATCCAGTTCTATTTTGCACACAAAAACACTCTCCGATATCCAGTTCTATTTAATACACACACTGCCCGATATCCATTTCGATTTCTGACACACACTCCCCGATATCCAGTTCTTTTTAATGCACAACCACTCTCCCCGATATCCAGTTCTATTTATTACACACAATCCCCGATATCCAGTACTATTTAATACACAAACACTCTCCGCGATATCCAGTTCTATTTATTGCACACACTCCCCGATATCCAGTTCTATTTCATACACACACTCCCAGATATCCGGTTCTTTTTAATACAAATACTCTCCCCGATATCCAGTTCTATTTAATACAAACACTCTCTTCGATATCCAGTTTTATTAAATGCAAACACTCTCCCCGATATCCAGTTCTAATTATTACACACACTCCCCGATATCCAGTTCTTTTTAATACACACACTCCCCGATATCCAGTTCTATTTAATACACACACTCCCCGATATCCAGTTCTATTTAATACACAGACTCCCCGATATCCAGTTCTATTTAATACACACACTCCCCGATATCCACTTCTTTTTAATACACACACTCCCCGATATCCAGTTCGTTTTAATACTCACACTCCCCGATATCCATTTCGATTCATTACACACACTCCCCGAAATCCAGTTCTATTTAATACACACACTCCCAGATGTCCTGTTCGATTTACTACAACACACTCCCCGATATCCAGTTCTATTTAATACACACACTCCCCGATATCCACTTCTTTTTAATACACACACTCCCCGATATCCAGTTCTATTTAATACACAGACTCCCCGATATCCAGTTCTATTTAATACACACACTCCCCGATATCCACTTCTTTTTAATACACACACTCCCCGATATCCAGTTCGTTTTAATACTCACACTCCCCGATATCCATTTCGATTCATTACACACACTCCCCGATATCCAGTTCTATTTAATACACACACTCCCCGATATCCACTTCTTTTTAATACACACACTCCCCGATATCCAGTTCTATTTAATACACAGACTCCCCGATATCCAGTTCTATTTAATACACACACTCCCCGATATCCACTTCTTTTTAATACACACACTCCCCGATATCCAGTTCGTTTTAATACTCACACTCCCCGATATCCATTTCGATTCATTACACACACTCCCCGAAATCCAGTTCTATTTAATACACACACTCCCAGATGTCCTGTTCGATTTACTACAACACTCTCCCCGATATCCAGTGCTATTTAATACAAACACTCTCCCCGATATCCAGTTCTATTAAATACACACACTCCCCGATATCCAATTCTATTTAATACACACACTCCCCGATATCCAGTTCGATTTAACTCACACACTCCCCGATATCCAGTTCTATGTAATACACACACTCCCCGATATCCAGTTCTATTTATTACACTCACTCCCCGATATCCAGTTCTATTGAATACATGCACTCCCCGATATCCAATTATATTCAATACACACACTCCCCGATATCCAGTTCTAATTAATACAAATACTCTCCCCGATATCCAGTTCGATTTAATACGCACACAACCAGATATCCAGTTCTATTTAATACACACACACTCCCCGATATCCAGTTCTATTTCATTCACAAACTCCCCGATATCCAGTTCTATTTATTACACACACTCCACGATATCCAGTTCTATTTAATACACATGCTCCCCGATATCCAGTTCTATTTATTACACACACTCCACGATATCCAGTTCCATTTAATACAGGAACACACTCCCAGATATCCAGTTCTATTTAATACACACTCTCCCCAATATCCGGTTATATTTAGTACAAACACTTTCCCCAATATTCAGTTCTATTTAATGCAAAAACACACTCCCCGATATCCAGTTCTGTTTAATACACAAACACTCTCCCCGATATCCAGTTCTATTTAATACACAAACGCACTCCCCGATATCCAGTTCTATTTCATACGCAAACACTTTCCCCGATATCCAGTCTATTTAATACACACACTCCCTGATATCCAGTTCTATTTAATGCATACACTCTCCTCAATATCCAGTTCTATTTAATAGAAACACTTTCCCTGATATCCAGTTCTATTTAATACACACACTCCCCGATAACCACTTCTATTTAATATACGAACACACTTCCCGATATCTAGTTCTATTTAATACACACTCTCCCCAATATACAGTTCGATTTAATACAAGCACTTTCCCTGATATCCATTTCAATTTAATACACAAAAACACTCCCCGATATCCAGTTCTGTTTTGTTCACAATCACACTCCCCGATATCCAGTTCTATTTATTACACACACTCCCCGATATCCAGTTCCATTTAATACAGGAACACCCTTCCAGATATCCAGTTCTATTTAATACACACTCTCCCCAATATCCGGTTATATTTAATACAAACACTTTCCCCAATATCCAGTTCTATTTAATACACAAACACGCTCCCCGATATCCAGTTCTATTTAATACAGAAACACTCTCCCCGATATCCAGTTTTAATTAATACACAAACGCACTCCCCGATATCCAGTTCTATTTATTGCGCAAACACCCTCCCCGATATCCAGTTCTATTTAATACACACACTCCCTGATATCCAGTTCTATTTAATACACAAACACACTTCCAGATATCTAGTTCTATTTAATACACACTCTCCCCAATATACAATTCGATTTAATACAAACACTTGCCCTGATATCCAGTTCAATTTAATACACAAACACACTCCCCAATATCCAGTTCTATTTAATTCACAAACACACTCCCCGATATCCAGTCCTATTTAATACACAAATACACTCCCCGATATCCAGTTCTATTTAAGACACACTCCCCGATATCCAGTTCTATTTAATACACACACACTTCCCGATATCCAGTTCTATTTAATATAAACACACTCCCCGCTATCCAGTTCTATTTAATACACAGTCTCCCCGATATCCAGTTCTATTTAATACACACACTCCCCGATATCCAGTTCTATTTAATACACAGTCTCCCCTATATCCAGTTCTATTTGATACACAGACACTCCCTGATATCCAGTTCTATTTAATACACACGCTCCCCGATATCCAGTTCTATTTGATACACAGACACTCCCCGATATCCAGTTCTATTTGATACACAGACACTCCCCGATATCCAGTTCTATTTAATACACATACACTCCCCGATATCCAATTATATTCAATACACACACTCCCCGATATCCAGTTCTAATTAATACAAATACTCTCCCCGATATCCAGTTCGATTTAATACGCACACAACCAGATATCCAGTTCTATTTAATACACACACACTCCCCGATATCCAGTTCTATTTCATTCACAAACTCCCCGATATCCAGTTCTATTTATTACACACACTCCACGATATCCAGTTCTATTTAATACACATGCTCCCCGATATCCAGTTCTATTTATTACACACACTCCACGATATCCAGTTCTATTTAATAAACGCACTCCCCTATATCCAGTTCCACTTAATACACAAAATCTCTCCCCGATATCCAGTACTATTTATTACACACACTCCCCGATATCCAGTTCCATTTAATACAGGAACACACTCCCAGATATCCAGTTCTATTTAATACACACTCTCCCCAATATCCGGTTATATTTAGTACAAACACTTTCCCCAATATTCAGTTCTATTTAATGCAAAAACACACTCCCCGATATCCAGTTCTGTTTAATACACAAACACTCTCCCCGATATCCAGTTCTATTTAATACACAAACGCACTCCCCGATATCCAGTTCTATTTAATACGCAAACACTTTCCCCGATATCCAGTTCTATTTAATACACACACTCCCTGATATCCAGTTCTATTTAATGCATACACTCTCCTCAATATCCAGTTCTATTTAATAGAAACACTTTCCCTGATATCCAGTTCTATTTAATACACACACTCCCCGATAACCACTTCTATTTAATATACGAACACACTTCCCGATATCTAGTTCTATTTAATACACACTCTCCCCAATATACAGTTCGATTTAATACAAGCACTTTCCCTGATATCCATTTCAATTTAATACACAAAAACACTCCCCGATATCCAGTTCTGTTTTGTTCACAATCACACTCCCCGATATCCAGTTCTATTTATTACACACACTCCCCGATATCCAGTTCCATTTAATACAGGAACACCCTTCCAGATATCCAGTTCTATTTAATACACACTCTCCCCAATATCCGGTTATATTTAATACAAACACTTTCCCCAATATCCAGTTCTATTTAATACACAAACACGCTCCCCGATATCCAGTTCTATTTAATACAGAAACACTCTCCCCGATATCCAGTTTTAATTAATACACAAACGCACTCCCCGATATCCAGTTCTATTTATTACGCAAACACCCTCCCCGATATCCAGTTCTATTTAATACACACACTCCCTGATATCCAGTTCTATTTAATACACAAACACACTTCCAGATATCTAGTTCTATTTAATACACACTCTCCCCAATATACAATTCGATTTAATACAAACACTTGCCCTGATATCCAGTTCAATTTAATACACAAACACACTCCCCAATATCCAGTTCTATTTAATTCACAAACACACTCCCCGATATCCAGTCCTATTTAATACACAAATACACTCCCCGATATCCAGTTCTATTTAAGACACACTCCCCGATATCCAGTTCTATTTAATACACACACACTTCCCGATATCCAGTTCTATTTAATATAAACACACTCCCCGCTATCCAGTTCTATTTAATACACAGTCTCCCCGATATCCAGTTCTATTTAATACACACACTCCCCGATATCCAGTTCTATTTAATACACAGTCTCCCCGATATCCAGTTCTATTTGATACACAGACACTCCCTGATATCCAGTTCTATTTAATACACACGCTCCCCGATATCCAGTTCTATTTGATACACAGACACTCCCCGATATCCAGTTCTATTTGATACACAGACACTCCCCGATATCCAGTTCTATTTAATACACATACACTCCCTGATATCCAATTCTATTTAATACACACACTCCCCGATATCCAGTTCTATTTAATACACATACACTCCCTGATATCCAATTCTATTTAATACAGACACTACCCGATATCCAGTTCTATTTAATACATAAATACACCCCGATATCCAGTTCTATTTAATACACCGACCTCTAGGACCCTCAGTATTGTTAGCCCCTCGATGCGATCCTTTGACGGGTCGGCGGAGGGACCCCCTTGGTAACCCTTTGCCGAGTCTGCTGCAACCTGTGAGGGGGGATACCGAAACATTACTGCCCGATGGAGACATAGCCCGTCCGCCTCGCTCCTCGTCTCCCTGTCTCCACTCTCCATGGCTTTCATCACTGCTCACTCTCTGTGTCTCGTTCGGGCCGAGGGTCACCACATTGGCCAGGCGCCAGGGGTCGGGTCGGTCGTCACGGTGTGGGACAGAGGCCAGGCGAAGTTTCGGGGGTCACGGTGTGGGACAGAAGCCAGGGGAAGGGTAGGGGGTCACTGCGCCGGCGAGGCGCCGGGGGAACGGTCGGGGGTCATGGTGAGGACAGATGCTAGGTTAAGGGTCGGGGGTCACGGTGTGTGACAGGGGTTCGGGGATCCCGGTGCGGGACAGGGGAAGGGTGAGGGGTCACGGCGCGGGACAGGTGAAGGGCCAGGGGTCATGGCGCAGGCCAGGGGAAGGGGCCTGGGCCTGGGCCTGTCTTGCTGTGTGTGGGGGGCTCACTATCACACTGAGTTTTGGGCCTCCGTCGTGCAGCCCTCCCCGTTACTCACATTGGCCAGTCTGCGGATGGCCGCACACTCCTCGTGGGAGAGGACTCCGTCCAGGACCGCTCGCTGAGACCCGTTCAGTTGTTCCGAGACTATCGCCACCTTCAGATTGGCAAAGAGCGGGGAGGAGGCTGCAGAGGGAAGAGAGGAGTGTTACTCAGAGATTGAGGGGGAGCGAAGCGGAGAGGGGGATGGAGGGAGAGAGGGGGAGAGAGAGGGGGAGGGGGAGGCGGAAAGTGAGAGGGAGAGTTGGAGGGAGGGGGAGGGTGGAGGGAGGGGGAGATGGGGTGCGGGAAGGAAGGAAGGGAGGGCGGGGACGGAGGGAGGGAGGCAGAGCGTAGGTGTGAGGGAGGGCAAGGGAAATGGAGGGCGAGGGGCGGGGAGGGCGAGGTTGGGCGAGGGCGAGGGGGCGGGGAGGGCGAGGGGGAGGGGCGAGGGGCGATGGGAGGTGCGAGGGGCTAGGGAGCGCGAGGAGCGAGGGGCGGGGGAGGGCGAGGTTAGGTGTTGGGGGTGGAGTGAGATAGTCTGTTGTGGGGGGGCACAGATATACCCTCAGACTCCCCCCGATCGCAACGTGGGATGAGAATCGGCCTTCAGCCGTTCATCCCCTGACCCTGTCCTGCCCTTCACCCCCTGACCCCGTCCTGCCCTTGGACCCCTGACCCTGCTCTTCCCTTGGCCCCCTGACCCTGTCATGCACCTAACCCCTGCTCTCTGACCCCGTCCTGCCAAGGAGATAAGCCCCATTACCAGCCCCCCCTTCCTCTTGCCTCTCGACGTACGACCCCACCCCCCAAACACCAAGGGGTCTCACGGCGGGGGCTGTTTTGGGGTCTTGCCATCTGACCCCGGGCAGGGCCTCGCAGTCGCTTGGTTGCCCTCTAACCTGGGCGGCCCTGGACTCGCCTCGAACCCACCACCTGGGCGAGGCTGGTCGAGGAGGCACCTACCTTTCAAGATCTCCATGTCCCCCTGGCTCTCCACCCTCGTCTCGTTGGGTGCGGTCTCTCTCTCCACCATCCCCTTCCGAGCCTCCTCTTTCTCCGCCCTGGGGACATCAGATCGAAACATGGAGAAACACAAGATGGCCTCTGGCCCCGAGCCCCACCCCCTGATCGACCCTCGCCCACTCCCATTCCCTCCCCCTCCTCCACCCTCACTCCTCCCCCTCCCCCACCCCACTCCCTCCCCCTCCTCAACCCCCAATTCTTCCCCTCCTGCACCCCAACTCCCTCCCCTCCTCCACCCCACTCGCTCCCCCTCACCCACCACTCCCACTCCCTCGCCTCCTCCACCCACATTCCCTCCCCTCCTCCACCCCCACTGCTTCCCCTTCTCCACTACCCCCCGTCCTCCACCTTCACTCCCACTCCCTCACCCTCTTCCTCCACCTCCGCTCCCTCCCCCTCCTCCACCCACACTCCCTCCCCCTCCTCCATTGCTACCCCCACTCCTTTCCCCTTCCCCTCCTCTAACCACAATCCCTTCGCTCCTTCTCCCTCCTCTCCTTCCCCCTCCTCTCCTTCCCCCTCTTTCCTCCGCAACTCCCCTCCCCCACTTCACCCCTCCCCACCCTCTTCCCTTCTCCTCGTTCTCCCCCTCCTCCTCCCCCTCCCCCGCCCGCCTCCCTCCCCCTCCCACCTCCCTCCCCATCTCCTCCTCCACCTACTTCCACACACATCCTCTTCCTCCCTCCCCTCCCCATCTCCTCACCTCCTTCTCTCCCCTCCCCCTCCCGCTCCTCCACCACTCCTCCTCCCCCTCCCCAACTCCCATCCCATCTCCTCCTCCGCCCCCTGCCTCCCTCCCCGTCTCCTCCTTCCCCCTCCCCACTGATGACCCCTCCAAGGCCTCTTGGAAACCCGTCAACCCCTGGGTTACTCCTGGGCTCTGCCGGTGATCGACTGACCAGCCTGGTTCACCAGACGAGGATGTGGAGGGGCAGGGGTTCAGGGTCCTCACTGAGTACCGAGTGTCAGTTCCTCCCATACACCCTGTAACCCCTGCCCGAGTCATGGCGGCTCAAACAGTTGGACGTTAACCCAGGCCCTGTGCTTGGGTTCCGCGCGGTTCGCGAGGGTTCAGGCCCCTTTCAGCCCAAGCGGTCCCTGGGCCTCGGCCCTCCTCCAATCTTCTTCTGCAGGCCGGGGATGAGGCCTGAGCCTGTCCTGCTCAGTCTGGGGCTCAAACCCACTCAGGGTGACAGGTGCTCACACAACACAGGCCGGGGATGAGGCCTAGGCCTGTCCGGCTCAGTTTGTGGGGCTCAAACCCACTCAGGGTGAGAGGGGCTCATTCTGCACAAGCCGGGGATGAGGCCTGGGCCTGTCCTGCACAGTGTCGGACAGAGAACCTCTCAGGGTGGGAGGGGCTCACTCAACACAGGCCGGGCTGAGGCCTGGGACTTTCCTGCTTGGATACTCAGCGGATTCTCCTCCTGAGCCCCAACGGATTGAAAGGAATGGGGGCCGCGGTATAAACTCCATTTCAGAGGGGGATAAAATTCACGTACTTCAGTCTTTTCTGGATTGATTGTGGGATTAACTCCGGCGGGGTCCAGGCGTCCTGCAGAGAGCGGGAGGGAACATCAAATGTTTAGATTCCTACACAGACCACCAACTATCTTCGCTGCCGCACCCTCCCACCGAGGCTGCCATTGACAGGAACAGGAGGAGGCCATTCAGCCCCTCGGGCCTGTTACACAGGAACAGGAGTAGGCCCATTCAGCCCCTCAAGCCTGTTACACAGGAACAGGAGGAGGCCCATTCAGCCTCCTCGGGCCTGTTACACAGGCTGCAACAACTCCAAGGCCAATCTATCCTTCTGGAGGTGCGGTGCCCAGAACTGAAACCAGTTCTCCAGATGGGGTCTGACCAGAGCCTCATATAACTGGAGCATAACTTCCTCCCTATTGTATTCATGCCCCCTTCAGATAAAGGCCACCCCACACCCTGCCAGTTTGCTCCTTATGTTTGGAGGGGACGGCCGGACGGCCGGACGGTGGTGGGGTAGAGGGAGGACAGTGTTTCCATAGCGATGATTATCTTTAGTCCCCTACATTGGAGACAGTAGCGGAGGCGCTCGATAGGCCGCCTCGGCCGAGAGCTGCCATGCACTCAATGGTCACGAATGAACCTGCATTTATATAGCACCTTTCATCACCTCAGGCCGTCCCAAAGCACTTTCCATCCAATGAATTACTTTTGAAGTGCGGTCACTGTTGTAATGTGGGGAACGAGGCAGCCAATTTGTGCACAGCAAGATCCCACAAACAGCAAAGTGATAAATGACCAGATCATCTGTTTTTTGTGACGTTGGTTGAGTGACAAATGTTGGCCCCAGATTATCGGGGATAACTTCCCAGCTCTGATTCGAAATAGTGGCCGCGGGACCTTTTACGTCCACCTGAGGGGTCAGACGAGGCCTTGGTTTAAAGTCTCATTCTACGATGGCACCTCCGACAGTGAGGCCTTCACTCAGTACTGACCGTCTGACAGTGCAGGACTCCCTCAGTACTGACCTTCCGACAGTGCGGCACTCCCTCAGCACTGACCCTCCGACAGTGCGGCACTCCCTCAGCACTGACTCTCCCACAGTGCAGCGCTCCCTCAGTACTGACCCTCCAACAGTGCGGCGCTCCCTCAGTACTGACCCTCCGACAGTGCAGCGCTCCCTCAGTACTGACCCTCCGACAGTGTGGCTCTCCCTCAGTACTGACCCTCCGACAGTACGGTGTTCCCTCAGTACCGACCCTCTGACAGTGCGGCGCTCCCTCAGTACTGACCCTCTGACAGTGCGTCTCTCCCTCAGCAATGACCCTCTGACATTGTGGCTCTCCCTCAGTTCTGACCCTCCGACAGTACGGTGCTCCCTCAGTACCGACCCTCTGACAGTGCGGCGCTCCCTCAGTACCGACCCTCTGAAAGTACGGCGCTCCCTCAGTACCGTCCATCCGACAGTGCGGCGCTCCCTCAGCAATGACCCTCTGACATTGTGGTGATCCCTCTACTGACCCTTCGACAGTGCGGAGCTCCCTCAGTACTGACCCTGCGACAGTGTGGCGCACCCTCAGTACCAACCCTCCGACAGTGCGGCGCACCCTCAGTAATGACCCTCCGACATTGTGGTGATCCCTCAGTACTGACCCTCCGACAGTGCGGAGCTCCCTCAGTACTGACCCTCCGACAGTGCGGCGCTCCCTCAGTACTGACCCTCGGACAGTGCGGTGCTCCCTCAGTACTGACCCTTCGTTAGTGCGGCGCTCCCTCAGTATTGATCCTCCGATAGTGCAGCGCTCCCTCAGTACCGACCCTCTGACAGTGTGGCGCTCCCTCAATACCGACCCTCTGACAGTGCGGCGCTCCCTCAGTACAGACCCTCTGACAGTGTGGCCCTCCCTCAGTACCGGTAATCGGGGAGCGTCGGCCTGGGATTACGGGGCTGAAATCTCCGGAGTGGGGCTCAAACACATGACCTTCTTACTCCGAGGCGAGGGAGCGCTGCCCGCTGCGGCACGGCCGTCGGCACCTGGAGGCGCAGGTTTGGTTATTCTTACCGGGTCATTGAAGGGAACGCCCAGTGTGTCCATGACATAGTACAGTAGCTCCTTCTCCAAGAGGGATTGCTTGACGTATGACTTAATTTCCTTAAAACAGAGCGGAAAGGAAGGAGGGAAATTAAAGAGGATCGATCCCCATCGATCCCGAGCAGAACATGGGACCTCAAACAATGTCGTCCGGGCAGTGCCAACACCGTGAGCTAGGAGATGTTTCGAGGGTCACAGTGCGTTACAGGGTTTAGGGGAAGGGTCGCGGTGCGGGACAGGGGTCAGGGGGTCGTGGTGCGTGACAGGGGTCAGGGGAAGGGTCGCGGTGCGGAGGTCAGCGGAAGGGTCGCAGTGCGGGACGGGGGTCAGGGGGTCGTGATGCGTGAAAAGGGGTCAGGGGAAGGGTCGCGGTGCGGGGTTCAGGGGAAGGATCGCGGTGCGGGGGTCAGGGTAAGTGGCACAGTGCGGGCCGACGTCAGGGGAAGTGTCGTGATGCGGGGGTCAGGCGAAGGGTCGCGGTGCGGGGGTCAGGGGAAGGGCGCGGTGCGGGACGAAGGTCAGGGGAAGGGTCGTGGTGTGGGACGAGGGTCAGAGGAAGGGTCACGGTGTGGGACGGGGGTCGGCGAAGGGTCACGCTGCGGGACGGGGTGAGCGGAAGTGTCGCGGTGTGGGACGGGGTCAGTGGAAGGGTCACGGTCCAGAACGGGGTCAGTGGAAGGGTCGCGGTCCGGAACGGGGGGCAGGGGATGGGTCCCGTTCCGGAACGGTGGTCAGGGGATGGGTCGCGGTCCGGAACGGATGTCAGGGGAAGGGTCGCGGTGCGGGACGGGGTCAGGGGAAGGGTGGCGGTCCGGAACGGGGGTCAGGAGAAGGTTCGAGGGTCACGGTGCAGATCAGGGGGAGAGTCTCACCTCCCTGGGCTGGATATCAGCGGCCCGATCAGCTCCAAGCTTCGACAGGTAAAACGCCTCATTCTGAAGGACCGAATGATCCTTGGGGTGGAAGAGCAGGAATGTCCTGGAACATTCCAGAGCCTTGTCGTAATTCGCCACTGTTGGTCCATGGGGGAGAAGGAAAAAGGGATCGTCAGTGACCGGAGTCCGAGACATGGCGACCGATGATTCTACTCCCCAAACATCACCGACACACCGGCCAGGGTCACATCCACCATCAAAACATCACCAAAACACCCGCCAGGGTCAAACTAACACCCAAACGTCAACAGAACACCTGCCAGGTTCACACCACTACACCCAAACATCACCAAAACACCAGCCAGGGTCAAACCCAACATCCAAACATCACCAAAACACCCCCCAGAGTCAGACCACAACATCCAAACATCACCAAAACACACGCCAGTGTCACATCCACCACACAAACATCACCAAAACACCGGCCCCGGTCACACCCAACACCCAAACATCACCAAAACACGGCCAGGGTCACAACCAAAACACAAACATCACCAAAACACCGTCCAGTGTCACACCCAACGCCCAAACATCACCAAAACACGGCCAGGGTCACAACCAAAACCCAAACATCACCAAAACACCGTCCAGTGTCACACCCAACGCCCAAACATCACCAAAACATCCGCCAGCGCCACACCACAAAACCCAAACATTACCAAAACATCCGCCATGGTCACATCCCACAACCAAACATCACCAAAACACCCACCAGGGTCACACCCCAACAACCAAACATTACCAAAACACACGCCAGGGTCACACCCAAGACCCAAACGTCACCAAAACACCCACCAGACTCACACCCCAACACCCAAACACCAACAAAACATCCACCAGGGTCACACCCCAACACCCAAACATCACCGAAACACCAGCCAGAGTCACACCCCAACAACCAAACATCACGAAAACACCCACCAGGGTAACACCCCAACACGCAAACATCACCAAAACATCCGCCAGCGCCACACCACAACACCCAAACATTACCAAAACATCCGGCATGGTCACATTCCACAACCAAACATCACCAAAACACACGACAAGGTCACACCCAACACCCAAACATCACCAAAACACCCACCAGGGTAACACCCCAACACAGAAACATCACCAAAACACCCGCCACAGTCACACCCCAACAACCAAACATCACCAAAACACCCACCAGGGTCACACTCCAACACCCAAACTTCTCCAAAACACCCCCCAGCGTCACACCACAACACACAAACATTAACATAAAATCCGGCAGGGTCACATCCCACAACCAAACATCACCAAAACACGTGCCAGGGTCACACCCAACACCCAAACATCACCAAAACACCGGCAAGTGTCACACCCAACAACTAAACCTCACCAAAATTCCCCCAGCGTCACACCCAACACCCAAACATCACCAAAACACCGACCAGGGTCACACCGCAAGAGGCAAACGTCACCAAAACACCCGCCAGGGTCACACCACAACAGCCAAATATCACCAGAACACCCGCCAGGGTCACACCCAATACCCAAGCATCACCAAAACATCCGCCAGGACATACCACAACATCCAAATATCACCATAACACCCGCCAGGACACACCACAACACCCAAACATCACCAAAACACCCGCCAGGGTCACACCCAACACCCAAACGCACCAAAACACCCGCCCGGGTCACGCCACAACACCCAAACATCACCGAAACACCATGCAGAGTCACACCCCAACAACCAAACATCACGAAAACACCCACCAGGGTAACACCCCAACACGCAAACATCACCAAAACATCCGCCAGCGCCACACCACAAAATCCAAACATTACCAAAACATCCGCCATGGTCACATCCCACAACCAAACATCACCAAAACACCCGTCAGGGTCACACCCAACGCCCAAACATCACCAAAACACCCGCCAGGGTCACACCCCAACAACCAAACATTACCAAAACACCCGCCAGGGTCACACCCAAGACCCAAACGTCACCAAAACACCCACCAGACTCACACCCCAACACCCAAACATCACCAAAACACCAGCCAGAGTCACACCCCAACAACCAAACATCACCAAAACACCGGCAAGGGTCATACCCAACAACCAAACATCACCAAAACACCCACCAGGGTAACACCCCAACACGGAAACATCACCAAAACACCCGCCACAGTCACACCCCAAACTACCAAACATCACCAAAACACCCACCAGGGTCACACTCCAACACCAAAACACCCCCAGCGTCACACCACAACACCCAAACATTAACAAAAAATCCGGCAGGGTCACATCCCACAACCAAACATCACCAAAACACGTGCCAGGGTCACACCCAACACCCAAACATCACCAAAACACCGGCAAGTGTCACAGCCAACAACTAAACATCACCAAAATTCCCCCAGCGTCACACCCCAACGCGCAAACATCACCAAAACACCGGCCAGGGTCACACCCCAACACCAAACATCACCAAAACACCCGCCAGCGCCACAACACAACAGCCAAATATCACCAAAACACCCGCCAGTCACACTCCAACACCCAAACATCACCAACCCACCGGCAAGGGTCACACCGCAAGAGGCAAACGTCACCAAAACACCCGCCAGGGTCACACCACAACAGCCAAATATCACCAAAACACACGCCAGGATCAGACCCCAACACCCAAACATCACCAAACTACTCCCCAGTCACACCCCAACACCCAAACATCACCAGAACACCCGCCAGGGTCACACCCAATTCCCAAGCATCACCAAAACACCCGCCCGGGTCACGCCACAACAAACAAACATCACCAAAACATCCACAAGGGTCACCCCCCCACACGCAAACATCACCAAAACACGCGCCAGGGTCATTACCAACACCCAATCATCAACAAAACACCGACCAGGGTCACACTCCAACATCCAACGTCACCAAAACACCGGCCAGGGTCACACCCCAGCACCCAAACATCAGCAAACCACCGGCCAGGGTCATACCGCAACAAGCAAACGTCACCAAAACACCCACCAGGGTCACACCCTAACATCCAAACATCACCAAAACACTCGCCATTCACACCCCAACACCCAAACCTCACCAAAACACCTGCCAGGGTCACACCACAACATCCAAATATCACCAAAACACCCGCCATGGTCAGACCCAACACCCAAACGTCAACAAAACACACACCAGGCTCACACCCCAACACCCAAAAATCACCAAAACACCCATCACTGTCACACCCCAACACCCAAACATCACCAAAATACCCGGCGGAGTCACACCCCAACAACAAAACATCACCAAAACACACGCCAGCGTCACAACACAACACCCAAAAATTACCAAAACATCCGCCAGGGTCAGATCCCACAAGCAAACATCACGAAAAAACGCGCCAGGGTCATTACCAACACCCAAAGATCAACAAAACGCCCACCAGGGTCTCATTCCAACATCCAACGTCACCAAAACACCGGCCAGCGTCACATCCCACCACCCAAACATCACCAAAACACCCACCAGGGTCAGACCCCAACACGCAAACGTCACCAAAACACGCAACAGTGTCACACCCCACACCCAAACATCACCAAAACACCCACCAGGGTCAGACCCCAACACGCAAACGTCACCAAAACACGCACCAGTGTCACACCTCGACACCCAAACATCACCAAAACATGCGCCAGGGTCACACCCAACACCCAAACATCACCAAAACACCGGCCCGGTTCACAACACAACACCCAAATATCACCAAAACATCCGCTAGTGTCACACCACACACCCAAACATCACAAAAACACCCGCCAGGGTCACACCACAACACCCAAACATCACCAAAACACCCGCCAGGATCACACCCCAACACCAAAACACCCGCCAGGGTCACACCCACTACTCAAACATCACCAAAACCCCTGCCAGGGTCACAACCCAACACCCAAACATCACCAAAACCCCCGCCAGGGTCACAACCCAACACCTCAAACATCACCAAAACCCCCGCCAGGGTCACAACCCAACACCTCAAACATCACCAAAACCCCCGCCAGGGTCACAACCCAACACCTCACACATCACCAAAACCCCCGCCAGGGTCACAACCCAACACCTCAAACATCACCAAAACCCCCGCCAGGGTCACAACCTAACACCCAAACATCAACAAAATACCCACCAGGATCACACCCCAACACCTCAAACATCACCAAAACACCTGCCAGGGTCACAACCCAACACCTCAAACATCACCAAAACCGCTGCCAGGGTCACAACCCAACACCCAAACATCACCAAAACACCCGCCAGGGTCACATCCAACAACCAAACATCACCAAAACAACTGCCAGGTTCACACCACAACACCTCAAACATCACCAAAACCCCCGCCAGGGTCACAACCTAACACCCAAACATCACCAAAATACCCGCCAGGGTCACACCCCAACACCCAAACATCAGCAAAACACCTGCCAGAGTCACACTCCACACCCGAAATCACCAAATCACCTGCCAGGGTCACACCCCACCTCCAAACATCACCAAATCACCGACCGGGGTCACACCCAGTTCCCAAACATCACCAAAACACCGGCAAGGGTAACAAACAACAACCAAACATTACCAAAACACCGGCCAGGGTCACATTCAAAACCAAAACATCACCAAAACACCAGCCAGGGTCACACCCAACACCCAACACCCAAACATCACCAAACAAATCGCCAGGGTCACACCCAACACCCAAACATCAACAAATCACCCCCCAGGGTCACACCCAACACCCAAACATCAACAAAACACCTGCCAGGGTCACGCCCCAACAACCAAACATCACCGAAACACCCACCAGGGTCACACCCAACACGGAAACGTCACCAAAACAGCCACAAGGGGCAAAACTCAACACCCACACATCACCAAAACACTCGCCAAGGTCACACTCAACACACAAATATCACCAAAACACCCACCAGTTATACACCCCACACGAAAACATCAACAAAACACCCACCAGGGTCACACCGACACATCACCAAAACACCCGCCAGGCTCATACCCCAACAACCAAACATCATCAAAACACCCGCCAGGGTCACACCCTCACACACACATACATCAGCAAAACACCACCACTGTCTCCCACTCTCTCCCTCTCCCACACCGTCCCCCGCTCTCCCCCTCCCCCCACACCGTCTCCGGCTCTCCCCCTCCCCCCACACCGTCTCCGGCTCTCCCCCTCCCCCCACACCGTCTCCCGCTCTCACCCTCTCCCACATCGTCTCCCGATCACCCCTCCCGTACACCGTCTCCAGATCTCCCCCTGCCCCCCCACCGTCTCCGTCTCACCCGCTCCCCCACACCGTCTCCCGCTCTCCCCCTCGCCCACAGCATCTCCCGCTCTCCCCCACACCGTCCCCCTCTGCCGCACCCCACACCGTCTCCCTCTCCCCCTCCCCCACACAGTCTAACGCTCTCCTCCTCCCCGTCTCCCCTCTCCCCTCCCCACACCGTCTCCCTCTCCCTCACACCGTCTCCCGCTCTCCCACTCCACAACACCGTCTCCCGTTCTCCCCCTCCCTCACACCGTCCACCGTTCTCCCCCTCCCCCACACCGTCTCCCGCTCTCCCCCTCCCCGTCTCCCCCCACCCCCACCACCACATAGTCTCCGGCTCCACCCCACCCCAAATCCGTCTCCCGCTCTCCCCCTTCCCCTCTCCGTCTCCCCTCTCCCCCTCCCTCACACCGTCCACCGTTCTCCCCCTCCCCCACACCGTCTCCCGCTCTCCCCCTCCCCGTCTCCCCCCACCCCCACCACCACACCGTCTCCGGCTCCGCCCCACCCCAAATCCGTCTCCCGCTCTCCCACTTCCCCTCTCCGTCTCCCCTCTCCCCCTCCCTCACACCATCCACCGTTCTCCCCCTCCCCACACATAGTCTCCCGCTCTCCCCCACACCGTATCCCTCTCCCCCTCCCCCACATCGTCTCCCACTCTCCCCCTCCCCCACACTGTCTCCCTCTCTCACTCTCCCCCACACCTTCTCCCGCTCTCCCCCACACCGTCCCCCCTATTCCCTCCCCCATACATTTTCCCTCTCTCCCCCTCCCCCACACCGTCTCCCGCTCTCCCCCACCCCCACACCGTATCCCTCTCCCCCTCCCCCACACCGGCTCCCACTCCCACTCCCCCACACCGTCTCCCGCTCTCCCCCTTCCCCTCTCCGTCTCCCCTCTCCCTCTCCCTCACACCGTCCACCGTTCTCCCCCTCCCCCACACCGTGTCCCGCTGTCCCCCTCCCCGTCTCCCCCCACCCCCACCACCACACCGTCTCCGGCTCCGCCCCACCCCAAATCAGTCTCCCGCTCTCCCCCTTCCCCTCTCCGTCTCCCCTCTCCCTCTCCCTCACACCATCCAACGTTCTCCCCCTCCCCACACACCTTCTCCCGCTCTCCCCCACACCGTCCCCCCTATTCCCTCCCCCATACATTCTCCCTCTCTCCCCCTCCCCCACACCGTCTCCCGCTCTCGCCCACCCCCACACCGTATCCCTCTCTCCCTCCCCCACATCGTCTCCCGCTCTCCCACTCCCCCACACCGTCTCCCGCTCTCGCCCACCCCCACACCGGCTCCCACTCCCACTCCCCCACACCGTCTCCCGCTGTCCCACTCCCCCACACCGTCTCCCGCTCTCCCGCTCCCCCACATAGTCTCCCGCTCTCCCCCTCCCCGTCTCCCCACACCCCCTCCACCATACCGTCTCTGGCTCCGCCCCACTCCAAAACCGTCTCCCGCTCTCCCCCTCCCTCACACCGTCCACCGTTCTCCCGCTCCCCCACACCATCTCCCGCTCTGCCCCTTCCCCTCTCCGTCTCCCCTCTCCCTCTCCCTCACATCATCCACCATTCTCCCCCTCCCCACACATCATCTCCCGCTCTCCCCCACACCGTCTCCAGCACTCCCCCTCCCCCACACCATCTCTCGCTCGCCCCCTCCCCTTCTCCCCTCATCCCCTCCACCACAACGTCTCCCGCTCACCCCACCCCAAAACCTTCTCCGTCTCTTCACACCCCTTCTCCGTCTCCACTCTCCCCCTCCCTCACAACGTCCACTGTTCTCCCCCTCCCCACACATCGTCTCCCGCTCTCCTCCACAAAGTCTCCCGCTCCCCCCTCCCCCACAGCGTCTCCCACTCTCACCCTCCCCTACACCGTGTTTCGCGCTCCCCCTCCCTCAAACTACATCGCCCGCTCTCGCCCACCACGTCTCCCCTCTCCCCCTCCCCCACTTCCTCTCTCCCCCTCCCCCCACAGTCTCCCGCTCTCCCCCCCCCACATCGTCTCCCTATCTCCCCCTCCCCCACACCATCTCCCACTCTCCCACTCCCCCACACCGTCTCCCGCAAACCCCTCCCCGGCACCGTCTACCCTCTCCCCCTCCACCAAAACGACTCCCTCTCTCCCCCTCCTCCCAGCGTCTCCCACTCTCCCCTCCCCCACACCGTCTCCCCTCTCCCACTGCCCCACACCGTATCCCTCTCACCCGCTCCCCCACACCGTCTCCCGCTCTCCCCCTCCCCGTCTCCCCTCTCCTCCTCCCCCACACCGTCTCCCACCCTCCCCTCCCCCACACCGTCTCTCGCTCCCCCTCCCCCACACCATCTCCCACTCTCCCACTCCCCCACACCGTCTCCCGCAAACCCCTCCCCGGCACCGTCTACCCTCTCCCCCTCCACCAAAACGACTCCCTCTCTCCCCCTCCTCCCAGCGTCTCCCACTCTCCCCTCCCCCACACCGTCTCCCACTCCCCCACCCCCACACTATCTCCCCTCACCCCCTCACCCAAACCGTCTCCCGCAACCCCCTCCCGCACACCGTCTCCGGCTCTCCCCCTCCCCAACACCGGCTCTCGCTCTCCCCCTCCCCAACACCGTCTGCCGCTGTCCCCCTCCCCAACGTCGCCTCCCAATCTCCCCTCGACAACACCGTGTTTCGCTCTCCCCCTCCCCAACACCGACACTCGCCCTCCACCTCCCACACACCAACTCCCTCTCTCCCCCTCCCCCCACAGTCTACCGCTCTCCCCTCCCCGACACGGTCTCCCTCTCTCCCCCTCCCCCACACCGTCACCCGCTCTCCCACACAACGTCCCCCATATCCCCTCCCCACACCGTCTCCCTCTCACCCCCGCCCCCCAGCGTCTCCCGCTCTTCGCTCCCCCACACCTTCTCCCCTCTCCCCCTCCCCCACTCCGTCTCCCTCTCTCCTCCTCCCCCAACTGTCTCCCGCTTTCCCTTCCCCCACAACGTCTTCCTCGCCCCTCCCCCACAACGTCTCCCGCTCTCCTCTCCCCCACACCGTCTTTCGCTCCCCCCTCCCCCACACCGTCTCCCATTTCCCCCCTGCCCCACACACCGTCTCCCGCTCTCCCCCTCTCCCGCACCGTCTCGCTCTCCCCCTCCCCGACAACGTTTCCCCTGCCCCCTCCCACACACCGTCTCCCTCTCTCCCCCTACCCCAACACCGTCTCCCGCTTACCCCCACACCGTCCCCCCTATCCCCTCCCCCTTACGGTCTCATTCTATCCCCCTCCCCCACAACCGCTCTCGCTCTCCCCCTCCCCCACATCGTCTCCCACTCTCCCCCTCCCCCACACCGTGTTTCGCTCACCCCCTCCTTTACACTACGTCGTCCGCTCTCCCACTCCCCGTCTCCCCTCACCCACTCCCACACACCGACTCCCTCTCTCTCCCCCTCCCCCCAAAAGTCTCCTGCTCTCCCCTCCCCCACACCGTCTCTTTCTCTTCCCCACACCGTCCCCCCTATCCCCTCGCCCACAACGTCTCCCGCTCTCCCCCGCACCGTCTCCCTCTCCCCCTCCCCCACTCCGTCTCCCCACTCCCCCACACCTTCTCCTTATCTCCCCCTCCCCCACACCGT
The DNA here is from genome assembly GCF_035084215.1 of Heptranchias perlo. Lineage (NCBI taxonomy): Eukaryota > Metazoa > Chordata > Chondrichthyes > Hexanchiformes > Hexanchidae > Heptranchias > Heptranchias perlo. The sequence goes on from NW_027139276.1 coordinate 97,775, forward strand.
CTCCCTCTCTTCCCCACACCGTCCCCCCTATCCCCTCGCCCACACTGTCTCCCTCTCTCCCCCTCCCCCACACCGGCTCTCGCTCTCCACCTCCCCCATATCGTCTCCCACTCTCCACCTCCCCCGCACCGTGTTTCGCTCTCCCTCTCCCCCACACACCGTCTCCCGCTCTCCCCCTCCCAGTCTCCCCTCTCCCCCTCCCCCAAAACGACGGTCTCTCTCCCCCTCCCCACTGCGTGTCCAGCTCTCCACTCTCTCGCACCGTCTCCCTCTCTCCCCCTCCCCCACACCGTGACCCACTCTCCCCCTCCCGCACACCGTCTCCCGCAACCTCCTACCCACACCGTTTCCGGCTCTCCCCATCCCTCCACACACGGTCTCCCGTTCTCCCCGTCCCCTGCTCCCCTCACCCCCTTCCCCACACCGTCTCCCGCTCGCCCCATCCCCCCACACACCGTCTTCTCTCTCCCACTCCCCCACACCGTCTCCGGCTCTCCCCTCTCCGTCCCATTCTCCCCCTCCCCCACACAGTCTCCCGCTCTCTTCCTCCCCGTCTCCCCTCTCGCCACGCCTCCTCCCCCACATCGTTTACCGTTCTCCCCCTCCCCACACCCCGTCTCCCTCTCCCCTCCCCCACACCGTCTCCCGCTCTCGCCCTCCCCCACACCGTCTCTCGCTTTCCCCCTCCCCCACACCATCTCGCACTCTCCCCCTGCCCCAAACACCGTCTCCCGCTCTCCTCCTCCCCGTCTCCCGTCTCCACTCGCCTCCTCCCCCACACCGTCTACCGTTCTCCCCCTCCCCACACAACGTCTACCGTTCTCCCCCTCCCCACACAACGTCTACCGCTCTCCCCCTCCCAACACCGTCTACCTCTCTCCCCTCCCCTACACGATCTCCCACACTCCCCCTCCCCCACATCGTCACCCACTCTCCCCCTCCCCCTCACCGTCTTTCGCTCTCCGCCTCCCTCACACACCGTCTCCCGTTCTCCCCCACCCCTTCACCCCACTCCCCCTCCCCCACAATGAATCCCTCTCTCCCCACCCCCCTCCCACAGACTCCCGATCTCCCCTCCCCCACACCGTCTCCCTCTCTCCCCCTCCCCCACACCATCTCCCACTCTAACCCCCCCCCACATCGTCTCGCGCAACCGCCTCCCCCACACCATCTCCCGCTCTCCCCATCCCCCCACCCACCGTCTCCCGCTCTCCACCTCCCCGTCTCCCCTCTCTCCCTTCCCCACACCGTCCCCCTCTCTCCCCCTCCCCCACACATCGTCTCCCGCTCTCCCCCTCCCCCACACCGTCTCCCTCCCCCACAGCGTCTCCCCACTCCCCCTCCTCCACACCGTCTCCTTCTCTCCCCCACCCCACACCGTTTCCTTCTCTCCCCCTCCCCCACAACGTCTCCCGCTCTCCCCCTCACCGTCGCCCCTATTCCCTCGCCCACACCGTCTCACTCTCTCCCCCACCCCACACCGGCTCTCGCTCCCCACCTCCCCCACACCGTCTCCCAACTCTCCCCCTCCCGCACACCGTCGCCCGCAACCTCCTCCCCCACACCGTCTCCCGCTCTCCCCATCCCCCCACACACGGTCTCCCACTCTCCCCCTCCCCATCTCCCCTCACCCCCTTCCCCACACCGTCTCCCGCTCGCCCCATCCGCCCACACACCGTCTCCTCTCTCCCCCTCCCCCACACCATCTCCCACTCTCCCCCTCCCCCACATCGTCACCCACTCTCCCCCTCATCGTCTTTTGCTCTCCGCCTCCCTCACACACCGTCTCCCGCTCTCGCCCACCCCATCACACCACTCCCCCTCCCCCACAATGACTCCCTCTCTCCCCACCCCCCACAGTCTCCCGCTCACCCCTGCCCCACACCGTCTCCTTCTCTCCCCCTCCTCCATACCGTCTCCTTCTCTCCCCCTACCCCACACCGTCTCCCGCTCTCCCCCACACCGTCGCCGCTATCCCCTCGCCCACACCGTCTCCCTATCTCCCCCACCCCACACCGGCTCTCGCTCCCCACCTCCCCGACATCGTCTCCCACTCTCCCCCTCCACCACACCGTGTTTCGCTCCCCCACTCCCCCACACACCGTCTCCCGCTCTCCTCCTACCCGTCTCCCCTCTCCCCCTCCCCCAAAACGACTCCCTCTCTCCCCCTCCCCCCAGCGTGTCCAGCTCTCCCCTCCCTCACACCGTCTACCTCTCTCCCCCTCCCCCACACCGTCTCCCACTCTCCCCCTCCCGCACACCGTCTCCCGCCACCTCCTCCCCCAAACCGTCTGCCGCTCTCCCCATCCCCCCACACACGGTCTCCCACTCTCCCCCTCCCCGTCTCCTCTCTCCCACTCCCCCACACCGTCTCCCGCTCTCCCCTCTCCGTCCCCCCTCCCCCTCCCCCACACACCGTGTACCGCTGTCCCGCTGCCCAACACGGTCCGCACCCTCCCCCTCCCCGTCTCCCGTTCTCCTCCTCCCAGTTTCCCGTCTCGCCTCGCCTCCTCCCCAACATCGTTTACCGTTCTCCCCCTCTCCACACACCGTCTCACACTCCCCCTCCCCCAAACCGTCTGACGCTCTCCCCCTCCCAGAAACCGTCTCCCTTTCCCCCTCCCACACACCGTCTCCCTCTCTCCCCCTCCCCCATACCGACTCCCTCTCTCCCCCTCCCCGGCTCTCGCTCTCCCCCTCCCCACATCGTCTCCCAATCCCCATCCCCCTCACCGTCTTTCGATCCCCCCCTCCCTCACACACAGTCTCCCACTTTCCCCCTCCCTGACACCCCTCGCCCCCTTCCCCACACCGACTCCCTCTCTCCCCTCCCCCCGACATCTCCCGCTCTCCCCTCCCCCACACCGTCTCCCTCTATCCCCCTCCCCCAAACCATCTCCCACTATCCCCCTCCCCCAAACCGTCTCTCGCAACCCCCACCCCCAAACCGTCCCCCGCTCCCCTCATCCCCCCACACACCGTCTCCTCTCTCCCCCTCCCCAATACCGTCTCATGCTGTCACCCTCCCCCACACCGTCTCCCGCTCTTCCCTCTCCGTCTCCCCTCTCCCCCTCCCCCGCACACTGTCTCCCGCTCTCCCGCTCCCCAACACCGTCCGTGCACTCCCCCTCCCCCACACAGTCTCCCGCTCCCCTCCTCCCCGTCTCCCGTCTCCCCTCGCCTCCTCCACCACACCGTCGACCGCTCTCCCCCTCCCCACACCGTCTCCCGCTCTCCCACCACCCCCGTCTCCAGCTCTCCCCCTTCCCCACACCGTCTCCAGCTCTCCCCCTCCCCCACACCTTCTCCCGCTCTCCCCCTCCCCAACATCGGCTCCCGCTCTCCCCCTCCCGCACACTGCATCCCGCTCAACCCCTCCCCCGCACCGTCTCCCGCTCCCCCTCCCCCACACCGTTGCCCGCTCCCCCCTCCCCCACACTGTCTCCGGCTCTCCCCCACACCGTCACTGTGGAGCATCAGTGATGCTGAGACTATCGTGGATAGCACGTTCAGTGATGTGGTCACACCGCAGGTAAAGATTACGCAGGCAGAAAGGAAATGGGTGACCGTCAGGCAGAGTAAAAGGACTAGGCAGGTAGAGCAGGAGTCCCCTGGGGCCATCTCCCTCTCAAACAGATATTCTGCTTTGGATACTGTTGGGGGAGATGGCTTATCAGGGGAATGCAGCTAGAGCCAGGTACGGGGCACCACGGGTGACTCTGCTGCACAGGAGGGGAGGAAGAAGAGTGGCAGGGCTATAGTGATAGGGGATTCAATTGCAAGGGGAATAGATTGACGTTTCTGCGGCCGCAAACGTGACTCCAGGATGGTATGTTGCCTCCCTGGTGCTAGGGTCAAGGATGTCACGGAGCGGCTGCAGGGCATTCTGGATGGGAAGGGTGAACAGCCAGTAGTCGTGGTCCATATTGGTACCAACGACATAGGTAAAAAAAGGGATGAGGTCCTGCAAGGTGAATTTAAGGAGTTAGGAGATAAATTAAAAAGCAGGACTTCATGGGTAGTGATCTCAGGATTACTACCGGTGCCACGTGCAAGTGAGTATATGAACAGGAGAATAGACAGGATGAATGCGTGGCTCCAGGGATGGTGTAGGAGGGAGGGATTTAGATTCCTGGGACATTGGAACCGGTTCTGGGGAAGGTGGGACCTGTACAAGCGGGACGGGTTACACACGAGCAGGACCGGGACCAATGTCCTCGCGGGGGTGTTTGCTAGTGCTGTTGGGGAAGGTTTAAACTAGAGTGGCAGGGGGATGGGAACCTGAGCGGGGAGTCAGAAAGGAATCAAATTGAGAGCAGCAAGAGAGGGGAAGACCCAGGGGAAATCTACAATACAAATAGTACAAACAGTTGTTCAAGAACAAGTGAAAGGGAAAAGCGTAGAGCAGCGGAAAGAATGTGTACTTTAGGCACGACAGAAAAAATAAAAACTAGAAGGCGTAAGGCGATTAACCCAGCATCAAACCTGTGGCAGGGGGTTGGGAACCTGAGCAGGGAGACAGAGGAAAGCGTGTCAGGAAGGGACAGAAGGTATGGAGTAAAAGGTAAAGTGTTAAAAAAGGAAAAAGCAGGAACTAAGTGTCACAAAACATATTTGAAAGTTCTTTATCTGAATGCACGTAGCATTCGTAACAAAATGGACGAGTTAACGGCACAAATAAGGACGCATGGGTATGATCTTGTGGCCATTACAGAAACATGTCTGCAGGGTGACAACGACTCGGAATTAAATATGCCAGGTTATTTAACAATCAGGAAGGACAGGCAGGAAGGAAGGGGAGGTGAGGTGGCTATGTTAATAAAGGAAGGAATCACTGTAATACTGAGAAATGATATTGGGACAAAGGATCAGGATAATGAAACAGTTTGGATAGAGATAAGGAATAATAAGGGGAAAAAAACACTACTGGGCGTAGTATATAGGCCTCCTAATAGTTGCAACTTTTCTGGAAGAAGTATGAATCAGGAAATAGTCAGGGCATATAATAAGGGAACAGCTATAATTATGGGGGATTTTAACTATCATATTAACTGGACAAATCAAATTGGGCAGGGCAGCCTTGAGGAAGAGTTTATTGAGTGTATTAGGGATGGATTTCTTGAGCAGTATGTAACTGATCCTACAAGGGGGAAAGCAACCTTGGACCTGGTCCTGTGTAATGAGCCAGGATTAATTAATAATGTCCTCGTTAAGGATCCCCTTTGAATGAGTGACCACAACATGGTTACATTCCATATCCAATTAGAGGGTGAGAAGGTTGGTTCTCAAACAAGCGTAATGAGCTTGAATAAAGGAGACTATGATGGTTTGAGAGCGGCATTGGTTAAAGTGGACTGCGAAAATAGATTAAAGGTTAAGACGGTACATGAGCAGTAGTGTTCATTCAAGGAGTAATTTTACAACTTTCAAAAAAATATATTCCACTGAGGAACAAAGGGTGTAAAAGAAATGACAGCCATCCGTGGCTAAGTAAAGAAATTAAGGACGGTATCCGACTAAAAACTAGGACATATAAGGTAGCCAAACTTAGTGGGAGGATAGAAGATTGGGAAGTCTTCAAAAGACAGCAAAAAGTAACTAAAGGATTGATTAAGAAAGGGAAGATAGATTATGAAAATAAATTAGCAAAAAATATAAAAATAGATAGCAAGAGTTTATATAGTTATATAAAAAGAAAAAGGGTTGCTAAGGCAAACGTAGGTCCCTGAGAGGATGAGACCTGGAAATTAATGGTGGGAAACATGGAGATGGCAAAAATGCTGAACAAATATTTTGTTTCAGTCTTTACCGTTGAGGACACTAAGAATATCCCAACACTGGACAAACAGGGGGCTCGAGGGGGGGAGGAGCTAAATACGATTAAAATCACTTAGGAATTGGTACTCAGTAAAATAATGGGATTCAAGGCGGATAAATACCCTGGACCTGATGGCTTACATCCGAGGGTCTTGAGGGAAGTGGCAGTAGGGATTGTGAATGCATTGTAATAATTTTCCAAAATTCTCTGGACTCGGCAAAGGTCCCGGCAGATTGGAAAACTGCTAATGTAACACTCATTTAAAAACGGTAGTGGGCAGAAGACTGGAAATTATAGACCAGTTAGCCTAACATCTGTGGTGGGTAAAATTTTGGAGTCTATTATTAAGGAGACAGTAGCGGAACATTTGGATAAACATAATTTAATAGGACAAAGTCAGCATGGCTTTACGAAGGGGAAATCATGTCTGACAAATTTGCTTGAGTACTTTGAGGACATAACGTATAGGGTGGATAAAGGGGAACCAGTGGACGTAGTGTATTTAGACTTCCAGAAGGAATTCGACAAGGTGCCACATAAAAGATTATTGCTCAAGATAAAGAATCACTGGATTGGGGGTAATATTCTGGCATGGGTGGAGGATTGGTTATCTAACAGGAAGCAGAGAGTTGGGATAAACGGTTCATTCTCGGACTGGCAACCTGTAGCCAGTGGTGTCCCGCAGGGATTGGTGCTGGGTCCCCAACTCTTTACAATCTATATTAACGATTTGGAGGAGGGGACCGAGTGTAACATATCAAAGTTGCAGATGATACAAAGATGGGAGGGAAAGTATAGAGTGAGGAGGACATAAAAAACCTACAGGGGGATATAGACAGGCTGGGTGAGTGGGCGGAGATTTGGCAGATGCAATACAATATTGGAAAATGTGAGGTTATGCACTTTGGCAGGAAAAATCAGAGAGCAAGTTATTATCTTAATGGCGAGAACCTGGAAAGTACTGCAGTACAAAGGGATCTGGGGGTCCTAGTGCAAGAAGATCAAAAAGTTGGTATGCAGGTGCAGCAGGTGATCAAGAAGGCCAAAGGAATGTTGGCGTTTATCGCTAGGGGGATAGAATATAAAAACAGGGAGGTATTGCTGCAGTTATATAAGGTATCGGTGAGACCGCAGCTGGAATACTGCATACAGTTTTGGTGTCCATACTTAAGAAAAGACATACTTGCTCTCGAGGCAGTACAAAGAAGGTTCACTCGGTTAATCCCGGGGATGAGGTGGCGGACAAATGAGGAGAGGTTGAGCAGATTGGGACTCTACTCATTGGAGTTCAGAAGAATGAGAGGCGATCTTATTGAAACATATAAGATTGTGAAGGGTCTTGATCGGGTGGATGCAGTAAGGATGTTCCCAAGGATGGGTGAAACTAGAACTAGGGGGCATAATCTTAGAATAAGGGGCTGCTCTTTCAAAACTGAGATAAGGAGAAACTTCTACACTCAGAGGGTAGTAGGTCTGTGGAATTTGCTGCCCCAGGAAGCTGTGGAAGCTTCATCATTAAATAAATTTAAAACGGAAATCGACAGTTTCTTAGAAGTAAAGGGAATTAGGGGTTACGGGGAGCGGGCAGGAAATTGGACATGAATTTAGATTTGAGGTTAGGATCAAATCAGGCATGATCTTATTGAATGGCGGAGCAGGCTCGAGGGGCCGATTGGCCTACTCCTGCTCCTATTTCTTATGTTCTAATGTTCTTATGTCTCCCACTCTCCCCCTCCCCCACACCGTCGCCTGCTCACCCCTTCCTCGTCTTCCCCTCCCCCACACCGTCTCCCGCTCTCCCCTCCCCCACACCGTCTCCCGCTCACCCCTTCCTCGTCTCCCCCTCCCCCACACCGTCTCCTGCTCACCCTCCCCCACACCGTCTCCCGCTCTCCCCCTCCCCAACACCGTCTCATGCTATCACCCTCCGCCACACCGTCTCCCGCTCTCCCCTCTCCGTCTCCCCTCTCCCCTCCCCCAAACCGTCCACCGTTCTCCCCTCCCCCCACACCGTCTCTCGCTCTCCCCCTCCCCCAAACCGTCTCTCTCTCTCCCCTCCCCCACACCGTCACCCGCTGCCCTCCTTCTCGTCTCACCCTCACCAACACCGTCTCTCTCTCTCCCCTCCCCCACACCGTCTCTCGCTCTCCCCCTCCACCACACCGTCTCCCCTCTCCCCTCCCCCACACCTTCTCCCTCTCTCCCCTCCCCCCACCGTCTCCCTCTCCCCCTCCACAACACCGTCTCATGCTGTCACCCTACCCCACACCGTCTCCCGCTCTCACCTCTCCGTCTCTCCTCTGCCCCTCACCCAAACCGTCCATCGTTGCCCCCCTCCCCCCACACCGTCTCTAGCTCTACTCCTCCCCCACACCGTCTCTCTCTCTCCCCTCCACCACACCGTCTCCCGCTGACCCCCTCCTCGTCTCCCCCTCACCAACAGCGTCTCTCTTTCTCCCCCTCCCCCACATCGTCTCTCGCTCTCCCCTCCCGCACACCGTCTCACTCTCTCCCCTCCCCCACACCGTCCCCCCTCCACCCCTCCCCACATCGTCTCCCGCTCTCTTCCTCCCCAACATCGGCTCCCGCTTTCCACCTCACTCACACAGTCTCCCTCTCCCCCTCCCACACATCGTCTCCCGCTCTCCCCCACACCGTCTCCTGCTCTCCCCCTCCCCAACATCGGCTCCCGCTCTCCACCTCCCCCACACTGTCTCCCGCTCTTCCCCTCCACCACAACGTCTCCCACTCTCCCCTCCGCTATACCGTCTCCCACTCTCCCCCTGCCCCACACCGTCTCCCACTCTCCCCCTCCCCCACACCGTCTCCCACTCTCCCCCTCCCCCACACCGTCTCCCACTCTCCCCCTCCCCCACACCGTCTCGCGCTCTCCCCCTCCCCCACACCGTCTTCCGCTCTCCCCCTCTCCCTCTACCCTCTCCTCCTCCCACACACCGTCTCCCGCTCTCCCCCTCCCCACACCGTCTCCCGCTCTCCCCCTCCCCCACACCGTCTTCTGCTCTCCCCCTCCCCCTCTACCCTCTCCTCCTCCAACACACCGTCTCCCGCTCTCCCCCTCCCCACACCGTCTCTCGCTCTCTCCCTCCCCCACACCGTCTCCCACTCTCCCCCTCCCCCACACCGTCTTTTGGTCACCCCCTCCCCCACATACCGTCTCCCGCTCTCCCTTCCCACTCACCTTCTCTCGCTCTCCCCCTCCCTCACACCGTCTCACACTCTCCCCTCCCCCACACCGTCTTTTGGTCTCCCCTCCCCCACAAACCGTCTCCCGCTCTCCCCTCCCCCACACCGTCTCCCGCTCTCCCCTCCCCCCACACCGTCTCCCTCTCTCCCCCTCCCACACACCGTCTCTCTCTCTCCCCCTCCCCCATAACGTCTCCCGCTCTCCCCCACACTGTCCCCCTATCCCCTCCTCCACACCGTCTCCCTCTCTCCCCCTCCCCCACGCAGTCTCTCGCACTCCCCCTCCCCCACACAACGTCTCCCGCTCTCCCCTCACCGTCTCCCCTCTCCCCTCCCCAACACCGTTCAACTCTCTCTCTCCCCCAAACCGTCTCCCGCTCTCCCCCTCCACCACACCGTCTCCCACTCTCCCCCTCCCCAACTCCGTCTCCCGCAAAACTTTCCCCCACACTGTCTCCGGCTCTCCCCATCCCCCCAGAAGCCATCTCCAGCTCTCCCCCACCCCGTCTCCCCTCTCCCCCTCCCCCACACCGTATCCCGCTCTCCCCTCTCCGTCTCCCCTCTGCCACTACCCCAAACCGTACACCGTTCTCCCCCTCCCCCCACACCGTCTCCCGTTCTCCTCCTCCCCGTCTCCCCTGAACCCCTCCCCCACAGCGTCCACCGTTCTCCCCCTCCCCCATACCGTCTCCCGCTGACCCCTCCTCGTCTCCCCTTCACCAACACCGTCTCTCTCTCCCCCTCCCCCACACCGTCTCCCGCTCTCCCCTCCCCCCACAGTTTCCCTTTCTCCACCCCACCCCACACACCGTCTCCCGCTCCCCGTCTCTCCCTCCCCCTCAACCACACCGTCTCCCTCTCTTCCCCTCCCCCACAACATCTCCCTCTCTCGCCCTCCCCCACAACGTCTCCCGCTCTCCCCCACCCCGTTTCCCCTCTCCCCCTCCCCCACACCGACTCCAACTTTCCCCCACCGAATCCCCCCTCCCCTCCCCCACATCGTTCACCTCTCTCCCCCTCCCCCACACCGTCTCTCGCTCTCCCCCTCCACCACATCGTCTCCCACTCTCCCCCTCCCCCACACCGTCTCTCGCTCTCCCCCTCCACCACATCGTCTCCCACTCTCCGCCTCCCTCACACCGTCTCCCGCTCTCCCCATCCCCCGACAAACCATCTCCCGATCTCCCCCACCCCGTCTCCCCTCTCCTCCTCCCCGACTCCCGCTCTCCCGCTCCCCAACAACGTGCGCGCCCTCCACCACCCCCACTCCGTCTCCCGCTCTCCCCTCCCCCACACCGTCTCCCTCTCTCCCCCTCCCCCACACCGTTTCTCACACTCCCCCTCCCCCACACAACGTCTCCCGCTCTCCCCCTCTCCGTGTCCCCTCTCCCTCTCCCCCGCACCGTTCACCTCTCCCCCTCCCCCACACCGTCTCTCGCTCTCCCCCTCCACCACACCTTCTCCCACTCTCCCCCTCCCCCACTCCGTCTCCCGCAACCCCCTCCCCCACACCGTCTCCCGCTCTACCCATCCCCCCACAAACCATCTCCCGCTCTCCCCCACTCCTTCTCCCCTCTCCCTCTCCACCACACCGTCTCCCGCTCTCCCGCTCCCCAACACCGTCCGCGCCCTCCTCCACTCCAACACCGTCTCCCGTCTCCACTCGCCTCCTCCCCCACGCCGTCTCCCTCTCTCCCCCTCCCCCGCACCGTCTCTCGCTCTCCCCCACACCGACCCCCTATCCCCTCCCCCACACCGACTCCCTCTCTCACTCCCCCGCCCCGCCTCCCGCTCTCCCCCTCCCCGTCCCCCCTCACCCCCACCCCCACACCGACTCCCTCTTCACCCCACCGAATCCCCTCTCCCACTCTCCCACACCATCATCCGCTCTCCTCTTCCCTGTCTCAGCGCAACCCCCTCCCCCACACCCGCCACCGTTCTGCCACACCCCCACAAACCGACTCCCGCTCTCCCCCTCCCCAACATCGGCACCCGCTCTCCACCTCCCCCACACAGTCTCCCTCTCCCCCTCCCCCACACCGTCTCCGTTCTCCCCCTCCCCACACACAGTCTCCCGCTCTCCACCTTCCCCACACCGTCTCCCGCTCACCCCCTCCCCCACATTGTCTCCCGCTCTCTCCCTCCCCCACACAGTCTCCCTCTCCCCCTCCCCCACACCGTCTCCCGTTCTCCTCCTCCCCGTCTCCCCTCTCCCCCTCCCCGACACTGTCTCCAGCTCTCTTTGTCCCCGTCTCCCCACTCCCCCTCCCCCACACCGTCCACCGTTCTCCCCTCCCCAGTGGCAGGGGGTTGGGAACCTGAGCAGGGAGAGAGAGGAAAGCGTAACAGGAAGGGACAGAAGGTATGGAGTAATAGGTAAAGTGTTAAAAAAGGAAAAAGCAGGAACTAAGCGTCACAAAACAGATTTGAAAGTTCTTTATCTGAATGCACGTAGCATTCGTAATAAAATGGACGAGTTAACGGCACAAATAACTACGTATGGGTATGATCTTGTGGCCATTACAGAAACATGGCTGCAGGGTGACAACGACTGGGAATTAAATATGCCAGGGTATTTAACAATCAGGAAGGACAGGCAGGAAGGAAGGGGAGGTGGGGTTGCTATGTTAATAAAGGAAGGAATCACTGTAATACAGAGAAATGATATTGGGACAAAGCATCAAGATAATGAAACAGTTTGGGTGGAGATAAGGAATAATAAGGGAAAAAAACATTAGTGGGCGTAGTATATAGGCCTCCTAATAGTTGCAACTCTGCTGGAAGAAGTATTAATCAGGAGATAGTCGGGGCATGTAATAAGGGAACAGCCATAATTATGGGGGATTTTAATTATCATATTAACTGGACAAATCAAATTGGGCAGAGCAGCCTTGAGGACGAGTTCATTGAGTGCATCAGGGATGGATTTCTTGAGCAGTATGTAACTGATCCTACAAGGGGGCAGGCAACCTTGGACCTGGTCCTGTGTAATGAGTCAGGATTAATTAATAATGTCCTAGTTAAGGATCCCCTTGGAACGAGCGACCACAACATGGTTGAATTCCATATCCAATTAGAGGGTGAGAAGGTTGATTCTTAAACAAGCGTACTGAGCTCGAATAAAGGAGACTATGATGGTATGAGAGCGGAATTGATTAAAGTGGACTGGGAAAATAGATTAAAGGGTAAGACGGTACATGAGCAGTGGTGTTCATTTAGGGAGTAATTTTACAACTTTCAAAAAAATATATTCCACTGAGGAACAAAGGGTGTAAAAGAAATGACAGCCATCCGTGGCTAAGTAAAGAAATTAAGGACGGTATCCGACTAAAAACTAGGACATATAAGGTAGCCAAACTTAGTGGGAGGATAGAAGATTGGGAATTCTTCAAAAGACAGCAAAAAGTAACTAAAGGATTGATTAAGAAAGGGAAGTTAGATTATGAAAAGAAATTAGCAAAAAATATAAAAACAGATAGCAAGAGTTTCTATAGTTATATAAAAAGAAAAAGGGTGGCTAAGGCAAACATAGGTCCCTTAGAGGATGAGACCGGGAAATTAATGGTGGGAAACATGGAGATGGCAAAAATGCTGAACAAATATTTTGTTTCAGTCTTTACAGTAGAGGACACTAAGAATATCCCAACACTGGACAAACAGGGGGCTCGAGGGGGGGAGGAGCTAAATACGATTAAAATCACTCAAGAGATGGTACTCAGTAAAATAATGGGACTCAAGGCGGATAAATCCCCTGGACCTGATGGCTTCCATCCTAGGGTCTTGAGGGAAGTGGCAGTAGGGATTGTGGATGCTTTGGTGATAGTTTTCCAAAATTCCCTGGACTCAGGAGAGGTCCCGGCAGATTGGAAAACTGCTAATGTAACACCGTTATTTAAAAAGGGTAGTAGGCAGAAGGCTGGAAATTATAGGCCAGTTAGCTTAACATCTGTGGTGGGTAAAATTTTGGAGTCTATTATTAAGGAGACAGTAACGGAACATTTAGATAAGCATAATTTAATAGGACAAAGTCAGCATGGCTTTATGAAGGGGAAGTCATGTCTGACAAATTTGCTTGAGTTCTTCGAGGATATAACGTATAGGGTGGATAAAGGGGAACCAGTGGACGTAGTGTATTTAGACTTCCAGAAGGCATTCGACAAGGTGCCACATAAAAGATTATTACTTAAGATAAAAAATCACGGGATTGGGGGTAATATTCTGGCATGGGTGGAGGATTGGTTATCAAACAGGAAGCAGAGAGTTGGGATAAATGGTTCATTTTCGGACTGGCAACCAGTAACCAGTGGTGTTCCACAGGGGTCGGTGCTGGGTCCCCAACTCTTTACAATCTATATTAACGATTTGGAGGAGGGGACCGAGTGCAACATATCAAAATTTGCAGATGATACAAAGATGGGAGGGAAAGTAGAGAGTGAGGAGGACATAAAAAACCTGCAAGGGGATATAGACAGGCTGGGTGAGTGGGCGGAGATTTGGCAGATGCAATATAATATTGGAAAATGTGAGGTTATGCACTTTGGCAGGAGACTGGAAAGTACTGCAGTACAAAGGGATCTGGGGGTCCTAGTGCAAGAAAATCAAAAAGTTGGTATGCAGGTGCAGCAGGTGATCAAGAAAGCCAACGGAATGTTGGCTTTTATTGCTAGGGGGATAGAATATAAAAACAAGGAGGTATTGCTGCAGTTATATAAGGTATTGGTGAGACCGCACCTGGAATACTGCATACAGTTTTGGTCTCCATACTTAAGAAAAGACATACTTGCTCTCGAGGCAGTACAAAGAAGGTTCACTCGGTTAATCCCGGGGATGAGGGGGCGGACATATGAGGAGAGGTTGAGTAGATTGGGACTCTACTCATTGGAGTTCAGAAGAATGAGAGGCGATCTTATTGAAACATATAAGATTGTGAAGGGTCTTGATCGGGTGGATGCAGTAAGGATGTTCCCAAAGATGGGTGAAACTAGAACTAGGGGGCATAATCTTAGAATAAGGGGCTGCTCTTTCAAAACTGAGATGAGGAGAAACTTCTTCACTCAGAGGGTGGTAGGTCTGTGGAATTTGCTGCCCCAGGAAGCTGTGGAAGCTACATCATTAGATAAATTTAAAACAGAAATAGACAGTTTCCTAGAAGTAAAGGGAATTAGGGGTTATGGGGAGCGGGCAGGAAATTGGACATGAAGCTGAGTTCGGATCGGTCAATGCCCTGTGGGTGGCGGAGAGGGCCCAGGGGCTATGTGGCCGGGTCCTGCTCCGACTTCTTGTGTTCTTTAAATTTGTGGTTGGGATCAGATCAGCCATGATCTTATTGAATGGCGGAGCAGGCTCGAGGGGCCGATTGGCCTACTCCTGCTCCAATTTCTTATGTTCTTATGTTCTTATGTTCACACACCGTCTCCTGCTCTCCCCTCCCCACACCGTTTCCTGCTCTCCCCCTCCACACACCGTCTCCCGCTCTCCCCCTCCCGTCTCCCCTCACCCCTTCCCCACATCGTCTCCCCCACCCCCTCCCCAACATCGTCTCCCGCTCTCCCCCTCCCCCACACAGTCTCCCTCTCCACCTCCCACACACCGTCTCCCCTCTCCCGTCCCCTACACCGTCTCCTGCTCTCCTCGTCCCCGTCTCCAGTCTCCCCCTACCCCACACCGTCCACCGTTCTCCCTTTCCCCACACACCGTCTCCCCCTCCCCTCCCCCACACCGTCTCCCTCTCTCCCCTCCCCCACATCTTCTCCCGCTCACCCCCTCCCCCACACTGTCTCCAGCTTTCCCCCTCCCCCACAGAGTCTCCCTCTCCTCTTCCCCCACACCGTCACCCGCTCTCCTCCTCCCCGTCTCCCCTCTCCCCCTCCCCCACACTGTCTCCCGCTCTCCTCTTCGCCGTCTCCCCTCTCCCCCTCCCCCACACCGTCCACCGTTCTCCGTCTCCCCACACACCGTCTCCTGCTCTCCCCCTCCCCACACCGTCTCTCGCTCTCCCCCTCCCGTCTCCCCTCACCCCCTCCCCCACATCGTCTCCCGCTCTCCACCTCCCCCACACAGTCTCCCTCTCCCCCTCCCCCACACCGTCTCCCCTCTCCCGTCTCCCACACCGTCTCCCTTTCTCCCCTCACCAACACCGTTTCCCACTCTCTCCTCCCCCACACATTCTCCCTCTCCCCCTCCCCAACACTGTCCCCCGCTCTCCACCTCCCCGTCTCCCCTCTCCACCTCCCCCACACCGTCCACCGTTCTCGGCCTCCCCCCACACCGTCTCTCGCTCTCCCCCTCCCCCACACCGTCTCCCTCTCTCCCCTCCCCCACACCGTCTACCGCTCTCCTCCTCCCCGTCTCCCCTCTCCCCCTCCCTCACACCGTCTCCCGCTCACCCCCTCCCCCACACTGTCTCCCGCTCTCCCCTCCCCCAAACATTCTCCCTCTCACCCTCCCCCACACTGTCTCCCGCTCTCCTCTTCGCCGTCTCCCCTCTCCCCCTCCCCCACACCGTCCACCGTTCTCCCCCTCCCCACACACCGTCTCCTGCTCTCCCCCTCCCCACACCGTCTCCCGTTCTCCCCCTCCCGTATGCCCTCACCCCTCCCCCACATCGTCTCCCCTCACCCCCTCATCGTCTCCCGCTCTCCACCTCCCACACAGTCTTGCTCTCCCCCTCCCCAACACCGTTTCCCGCTCTCCCCCTCCCCCACAGTGTCTCCCGCTCTCCCCCTCCCCCACACAGTCTACCTCTCCCCCTCCACCACACTGTCCCCCGCTCTCCTCCTCCCGGTCTCCCCTCTCCCCCTCCCCCACACCGTCCACCATTCTCGCCCTCCCCCTTCACCGTCTCCCGCTCTTCCGCTCCCCCACACCGTCTCCCGCTGACCCCCTCCTCGTCTTCCCCTCACCAACACCGTCTCTTGCTCTCCCCCTCCACCACACCCTCTCCCACTCTCCACCTCTCCCACTCCGTCTCCCGCAAACCCCTCCCCCACACACCGTCTCCCGCTTTCCCCGTCCCCGTCTTCCCTCTCCCCCTTCCCTCACCGTCTCTCGCTCTCCCCACCCCCACACAGTCTCCCCTTTCTCCCCCTCCCCGTCTCCCCTCTCCCCTTCCCCACACCGTCTCTCTCTTTCCCCCTCCCCTACACCGTCTCTCGCTCTCCCCTGGCCCACACCGTCTCCCTCTCTCCCCCCACACCTTCTCCCGCTCTCCCCCCACACCGTCTACCTCTCTCCGCTCCCCCACACCGTCTCTCGCACTCCGCCTCCCCCATACAACGTCTCCCGCTCTCCCCCTCCCCGTCTCCCCTCTCCCCCTCCCCCACACCGTCTCTCGCTCTCCCACTCCACCACACCGTCTCCCACTCTCCCCTCCCCACTCCATCTCCCGAAACCCACTCCCCCACACCGTCTCCCACTCTCCCCCTCCCAACTTCATCTCCCGAAACCCCCTCCCCCTCCCCGTCTCCCCTCTCCCCCTCCCCCACACCGTCTCTCGCTCTCCCACTCCACCACACCGTCTCCCACTCTCACCCTCCCCACTCCATCTCCCGAAACCCACTCCCCCACACCATCTCCCGCTCTCCCCCTCCCCCACACCGTCTCCCTCTCTCCACCTCCCCACACCGTCTCCCCCTCACCCTCCCCAACACCGTCTCATGCTGTCACCCTACCCCACACCGACTCCCACTCTCCCTCTCCCCACACCATCTTCCGCTCTCCCCCTCCCCCACACCGTCTCCCTCTCTCCCTCTCCCCACTCCATCTCCCGCTCTCCCTCTCCCCCACACCGTCTCCCTCTCTCCACCTCCCCACACCATCTCCCTCTCCCCCTCCCCAACACCGTCTCATGCTGTCACCCTCCCACACACCGTCTCCCGCTCTCCCCTCTCCGTCTCCCCTCTCCCCCTCCCCCACACCGTCTCCAACTCTCCCCCTCCCCCACACCGTCATTTGGTCTCCCCCTCCCCCACACACCGTCTCTCGCTCTCCCCTCCCCCACACCATCTCCCTCTCCCCCTCCCACACACCGCCTCCCTCTCCCCCTCCCCCACACCGCCTCTCGCTCTCCCCCCACACCGTCTCCCTCTCCCCCTCCCCCACACCGTCTCCCACTCTCCCCCTCCCCCACACACAGTCTCCCGCTCTCCCCTCCCCCACACCGTCTCCCACTCCCCCTCCCCCACACCGTCTCCCTCTCCCCCTCCCCCACACCGTCTCCCACTCTCCCCCTCCCCCACACACAGTCTCCCGCTCTCCCCTCCCCCACACCGTCTCCCACTCCCCCTCCCCCACACCATCTCCCGTTCTCCCCCTCCCCCACACCGTCTCCCGCTCTCCCCCTCCCCCACACCGTCTCCCGCTCTCCCCCTCCCCCACACCGCCTCCCTCTCCCCCTCCCCCACACCTACTCTCGATCTCCCCCTCCCCCACACCGTCTCTCGCTCTCCCCCTCCCCCACACCTACTCTCGATCTCCCCCTCCCCCACACCGTCTCTCGCTCTCCCCCTCCCCCACACCGTCTCCCCCTCTCCCCCTCCCCCACACACAGTCTCCCGCTCTCCCCTCCCCCACACCGTCTCCCACTCCCCCTCCCCCACACCATCTCCCGTTCTCCCCCTCCCCCACACCGTCTCCCGCTCTCCCCCTCCCCCACACCGTCTCTCGCTCTCCCCCTCCCCCACACCGTCACCCTCTCCCCCCCCACCCTGTGAAAATTCGGTTTGACCCACCCTTGTGATAGGCGTACTGGAGGAATTTGAAATGCGAGGGCAGGAAGTCTGGACTCGCTGACGCCCGGCCCGGTTTGGTGGCCAATTCCAGCACACAGTCTTGGTTACAGCTCAGAACCTGGACATAGTGATCTGAGGGGAAAGAATAGTTAGAGCGGCAACTCACGAACAGACAGGAACCCACCCCCCCACTCCACAATAACACAAACCCCCCAGTAACTCACACCACCCCCCATTAACACACACTCCCCTCAGTAACACACAACCCTCTCTCACTAACACACACACCCCACAGTAACACACACACCCCTCCCACAGTAACACAACCCCCCACAGTAACGCACACCCCCCCCTCAATAACACAAAAACCCTCGCCTCAGTAACACACACACACACCCACAGTAACATCCTCCCTCAGCAACACCACTCCTCCAGTAACACACAACCCCCCTCAGTAACACACACCTCTCAGTAACACACAACCCTCCCTCACTAACACACACACCCCACAGTAACACAACCCCCCACAGTAACGTACACCCCCCCTCAATAACACACAAACCCTCCCCTCAGTAACACACACACACACCCACAGTAACATCCCCCCTCAGTAACACACACCTCTCAGTAACACACAACCCTCCCTCACTAACACACACCACCCACAGTAACACACACACACCACTCCATTAACACACACCCTCGCCTCAGTAACACACCCCCCCTTCAGTAACATACCCCCCCAGTAACACACACAACCCCCCCTCAGTAACACACACACCCCTCCAGTAACACACATACCGCCCTCAATAACACATCCCCCCTCAATAACAAACACCCCACCTCAGAAACTCACAACCCTCCCTCAGTAACACCCCCCCGACTTCAGCAACACCCCGCACAATAATACACGAACCACCCCCCTCAGTAACACACCCCCTCCACAGTAACAAACACCCCCCCTCCAGTAACACACCCCCCGCCTCAGTAACACACGCACCCCTCCCAACCTCCATCAGTAACACACACCTGTACAACCAAGTCCAAGTCATTAATATATAGCAAGAAAAGCAGTGGTGCCAGCATCGACCCCTGGGTAACACCACCGTACACCTCCCTTCAATCTGCAAAACAACCCTTCTCCATTACTCTCTGTTTCCTGTCCCATAGCCCATTCTCTATTCACGTTGCTACTGCCCCTTTTATTCCATAGGCCGCCATCTTGGTGATAAGCCTACCGTGTGGCACTTCATCAAATGCCTTTTGGAAGCCCATATATACTATATCAACCGCGCTGTCTCATTCACCCTCTCCGTGACTGGCCTGTAATTGCTGGGTTTATCCGAGTCCCCAGTATCTCCCCCCACCCAACCATCCCCCCGCCCGCCCCGGTCTCACCTACCACTGATGGTCTCATAGAGGTGACTCTGATACTCCAGGTAGCTGTACTCTCGGAAGTCATACGGCCCCTCGCACTGTGCCCGACACTCTGCCAGCCCCCCGAGGTATTCCCGCACCGCGGCCTCCAGTCGCTCGATGGATTGGGGGAACTGCTCGAGCTGATACAGCCTCGTCCCTTCATCATAGGCCTCCTGCGGTGTGGCGGGGGTGAGGGGAGGGGAGGGGGAAGAGGAGAGGAAACGGTCTGTCAGTTGGATCCATCGCATACCAGTGCTCCGTCACATGAGGGGTCCCGCTCACAGCACGTCAGCCCCGGAACGTTGAGCGGCGGCCGGTTCTTCGACTGTGGGAGGTGGCACCACAGACGAGCCGCCCCCGCTCGTCCCGAAACCAGTGAATTTTTCAGAAAGGGCAGGAACCCCAGGTTGATTCAACCCCTCCCCCAAACCAGGGGTTACTGGACAGGGGTCAGGAGCAGGAACCCCGGGGCTGATTCACCAGCCTCCCTAACCCAGGGGTCACTGAACAGGGATCAGGAGCAGGAACCCCGGGGCTGATTCACCCCCTCCCATCTCTCTCCGCCCTTTCCCACTCTCCCCTATATCTCCCTCCATCCCACACTCTTTCCCCGCTTCCCTCTCTCCATCCCCTCTTGCTCTCTCTTCCCACCCCACCCCTTCCGCTCTCACCCAGTGAGGCACAGCCTCCAGGTCCCTGAAGTTTCCCGGTTTCACTCCCTCCATGTTACGATACATCTCCAGATTGTCCTGCATCTCCAAATGGTCGGGATTTGCTCGGTGGAAGGTCTCAGCAGCAGCGGCGGCCTTATCCAGTTGGTCCATCTGAGGTTGCGGGAAACGAGGGGGTTAGAACAGAAAGGCATCGCCAGAACCAGAACCACAACGCGGGTCCAACCAACTCCATTATCATCACCCCCCTCCCCCGCTCCGATATTACCCCCCCCCCACCCCGCCTAACAAACTCCATCAGCATTCCCCTCCCCCGCTCCGTCCGCATCCCCCTCCCCCGCTCCATCCGCATCCCCCACCCCGCTCCGTTTGCATCCCCCCGCTCCAATCGCACACCCCCTCCCCCGCTGCATCCGCACCCACCCTCCCCTGCTTCGATAAAGCACCACCCCCCCACTCCATCCACACACCCCTCCCCTGCTCCGTCCTCCTCCCCCTCCCCCACTCCATCCGCGACCTATCCCCCCGCACTCCTATCCCCTCCTCTGCTCTGTCCGCACCCCCATCCCTCGCTCCGTCCTCCTCCCTCTCCCCCTCGCTCCATTCGCAACCCCCTCTCCCGCTCCACCCGCATACCCCTCCCCTTCCCCCTTCCCCCTTCCCTCGCTCCGTCCTCCTCCCCACTCCCCCGCTCCGTCCACCTTCGCCCTCCCCCGCTCTGTCTACCTCCCCCTTTTCACCCTCTGATTGGGTCGGGGGGAGGGGATAGGGAGTGGGGTGTCCATTTAACCGCCTGTGACCACCTTATCACAGGGAGTTAACATTCCGGAATCGGGATCGCTGGGGGGGTTAACATTCCCGAATCAGGATCGCGGGGAGATAACATTCCCGAAATTGGGATCGCGGGGGAGTTATCATTCCCAAATCGGGATTGCGGGGAGATAACATTCCTGAATCGGAACTGCGGGGAGTTAACATTACCGAAATCGGGATCGCGGGGCAGTTAACTGTACTGAAATCGGGAATGCGGGGGAGTAAACATTCCTGAATCAGAATCGTGGGGGGTTAACATTCCTGAATCAGGATCAAGGGAGGTTAACATTCCCGAAATCGGGATCGTGGGGGGTTTAACATTTCCGAATCGGGCTCACGGGGTGTTAACATTCCTGAATAGGGATCGTGGGGATTTAAAATTCCCGAATCAGGATAGCGGTGGGGGGGGGGGGGGGGGGGTTAACATTACTGAATCGGGAATGCGGGGGTTAAAATTCCCGAAATCGCATTCGCTGGGGGTTAACATGCCCGAATCAGGGTCGTGTGGAGTTAACATTCCCAAATCGGGATTGCGAGCGTGTTAACATTCCCGAATCAGCATCGCGGGGAGATAACATTCCCGAAATTGGGATCGCGGGGGAGTTATCATTCCCAAATCGGGATTGCAGTGAGATAACATTCCTGAATCGGAATCGCGGGGAGTTAACATTGCCGAAATCGAGATCGCGTGGCAGTTAACAGTACCGAAGTCAGGAATCGGGGGGGGGGGGTTAACATTACTGAATCGGGATCGCGGGGGTTAAAATTCCAGAAATCGCATTGGCTGGGGGTTAACATTCCTGAATCCGGATCGTGTGGAGTTAACATTCCTGAATCACGATTGCGGGGGGTTAATATTCCCGAAATCGCATTCGCCAGGCGGTTAACATTCCAAAATCTGGATCGTGGGGAGTTAACATTCCCGAATGGGGATTGTGGGAGGTTAACATTCCGGAAATCGGGATCGCGTGGGCTTAGCAGTCCCGACATCGGAATCGCAGAGAGTTAACATTCCCGAATCGGAATCATGGGGGTTAAAATTCCCAAAATCGGGATCGCCGTGGAGTTAACATTCCTGAATCGGGATCGCGGGGGGGTTAACATTCCCGAATCAGGATCGCAGGGAGTTAACATTCCTGAAATCGGGATCTTGGTTAATTAATATCCCTGAATCGGTATCGAGGTCAGTTAACATTCGGGAATTGCGTTTGCGGGGAGTTAACATTCCCAAATGGGGGGCGCGGGGAGTTAACATTCCCGAAATCATGATGGCGGGTAGTTAACATTCCTGAAATTTTGATGGCGGGGTGTTAAAATTCCTTAAAGAATGATCGCGGGATGTTAACATTCCTGTAATTGGGATCACGGGAGGTTAACATTCCCAAATCGGCATCGCAGGGATTTAACATTCCCGAAATCGGGATCGCAGGGGGTTAATATTCCCGAATCTGGTTGGTGGGGAGTTCACATTCCTGAAATCGGGATCGCGGGGGGTTAACGTTCACGAATCGAAATCGTGGGGTGTTAACATTCTTGAAATCGGGATCGCGGGGAGTTAACATTCCCAAATCGGGAACATGGGGGGTTAAGATTCCCAAAATCGGCATCACCAGGGAGTTACCATTCCTGAATCGGGATCGCAGGGGGTTAACATTCCCGAATCGGGATTGCGGGGGAGGTAACATTCCCGAATAGGGATCTCAGGGAATTAACATTCCTGAAATGGGATCTCAGGAAGTTAATATTCCCGAATCAGGATCGCGGGCAGTTAACATTCAGGAATTGGGATCGCGGGGAGTTAACATTCCTAAATGGGGGTCGAGGGGAGTTAACATTGCTGAAATAATGACGGTGGGCAGTTAACATTCCTGACATTGTGATGGCGGGAAGTTAAAATTCCTGAAATCGGGATCACGGGGAGTTAACATTCCCGAAAGCGGGATCGCAGAGGGTTAACATTCCAGAATCGGGATTGTGGGGAGTTACCATTCCTGAAATCGGGATCGCGGGGGGTTAACATTCCCGAATCGGAATCGCGGGGAGTTAACATTCCTGAAATCGAGATCGCGGGGAGTTAACATTCCA